>NW_019154086.1:33927799-33953359 GCF_002288905.1 Enhydra lutris kenyoni | reverse complement strand
AAAAAAAAAAAAAAAGAGAGAGACCTTGGGTAACAATTCCTGCCTACTCTATTATTAGTTGAAGCAGGCCTGTCATAACATTTGTGGAGCCTGGAGCAAGAATACAGAAGGACTCCCATATACCATCTGTATAAATATTTAAAAGTTATAAATCAGGCTGGAAGAAAGGGGGTTCAAAAATATTCTGTCTTGACAAATATGCTTTCATAATGATGTGGAAGATCAGGTTCAAGGGTAGATTTCTAAGAACTCCATGTGTGCCCTTGTCCAGACCTGCCCCTTTGTCTTCCTATTCACCCCAACCCTGGGAAAAGAACAGGCTTGGGGCCCTTTGGACAGGGAGTTCTAATGTCCCAGGAACCCAGAGGAATGGGTCCAGAAGGGAGACACAGGCTCCACAGTAGCAAATCACTTGGTTTCATGGACTCCTTACCCAGGGAGAAGGGTGAGGTCAGAGAAAGGCCAAAATGGGGCCATTGAAAGCAAGGGACACAGAGCAGGACTCAACATGGTCAAGTTTAAGAGTGATACATATTTGGAGGCATGGAGAGCCCGTGGTGTTTTTGATAATATACCTAGAGTCATAAAACTAGTTTGTCTCCTAGGAAGTATTTAAGATAAAATGCAACAGTTGACCTACTAAGTGCGTTGGCTCTCAGTGTGATCTCCAGACCAGCAGCATTGTTCTGGACTAAATGTTTGTGTCTCTATAAAATTCATCCGCTAAATCGCTGTGAACAGAATGGTTGGTAGAAATCTGGGTGGTTAAAGGGCCCTTCTGGTGAGATTGCAGACAGAAAGGAGGAACAGATGACTGGACCATAGAGTAAAGCTGCTCCTCTCTCTAAAATGGGAAACAAATTAGGTTAGATGAACTGTGCACTAGGCTTTTGGGAAGGCAGAACTTGTGAAGGATGCACTTGGATACTGAGCCGAGGAGATGTCTGAGCAGAATGTTACAGAGGTGGCTTAGTTATTTCCAGCCTGCTTTCAGTAAAAAGTAAGGGGAGAGATGAATTAAGGAAGAATTGTCAAGCAAAAAAAATTCTCCACCAGCACGTGGAGATTGTGAAAAGATCCTACACTAAGGATGTGGTCTACCAATCGTTTGAGAAAGAGATTATGGTGTGACTCTTGGATTTAACCAGTCCTCTCCCCAGAAGTCAGAGCAGGGATAGGATTATACCAGCAAAAACACTACCTGCTGAGAATAAAGAAGACAGAAGGAAAAAATGGGATAGAATGAAGGAAGACTGTCAGACTTCAGGAATTCTATAGGACCAAACAGGAGGAATGAATACAGCTAGCCAGCTGCAGACATGCTTTATTCTTCAAGGAAAGGAAAGGGAAGAAATTCAGACATCACCCTGGCTACAACTCTCACAGGCCGGAGGCTGCTTCCTCTGTAAATTTGAAGGGCAGGGTCCTCTCAGAGAGCTGTCAGGGTGGTGCTCTGTGGAGCTGAAAGGGCCACCACCCTGCCATACTGTGGGGGTGTCACTGCCACCCGTGTGTGCCTGGAGGCAGAGCACCAAACCAAAGACGATTATTCTCAAACCCTAAGATCTCACGGAATTTGTCTTGCCAACATTCCTTCTTTCCTTCAAATGTCTCCCTTTTTGGAATGAGAATGTCTGTCCCACCATTGCATCTGGGAAACACACAGTTTGTCTGGTTTCACGGGTTCACAATTAGAGAGGAATTTTGCTTCAGGTTAAGTCATACCTTAAATCTCACCTGATTTACATGATATATTTTTAAGATTTTATTTATTTATTTGGCGGGGCAGGCACAAACAAGGGGAGCAGCAGGCAGAGGGAGAAGAGAAGCAGGCTGCCCAGCAAGCAAGGAGCCTGATGGGTGACCAGATTCCAGGACCATGAGCCAAAGAGACACTTAACCAGCTGAGCCACCCAGGCACTCCTAGATGATATTTAAATAAGACTTTGGACCTTGGACTTTAAAGCTAATGCTGGAATGAATTAAAACTTTCAGGAGCTATTGGAATTGAATGAATATATATTGCTTGTGACAAGTGCATGAATTTCGGGGAGCCAGAGTTGGAATGTTACAGATTGAATGCGTGTCCCTCCCAAAATTCATGTGTTGAAGCCCTATCCCCCAAGATGATGACTTTTGGAGAGAAGACCTTTGAAAGGAGGTACTGGGGGTTAAACGAGGTCATAAGGATAGGCTCTTATGATGGGATTAGTGCTGGGATAAGAAGAGATATCAAAGAACTTGCTCGTCTGTACTCTATCTCTCCACCATGGAGGACACAGCAAGAAGGAAGCTATCTACAAGCCACAGAGTCCTCACCAACAACTACATCAGCCAGCTCCTTGATTCTTAGGCTTCCCAGCCTCAAAATCTGTCAGAAAATAAATTCCTGGTGTTTAAGCTATCCAGTCAATGTATTTTGTATGGCAGCACAAGCCAACGGATACAGGCTTACCGCAGGGCTTGTTGGAAATGCAAATTCCTGGGCCCCACCCCAGACCTACTGAATCAGAAACTCTGGGGCTGGGCCCCAGCACTCTATGTTTTAACAAGCCCTCCAGGGGATGCTGATGCTTGCTTCCATGGCTCAAGGTACAGTTTTGATTCTTTTATATTCCTCCATCAGGAACATCTTAGACACTATTTTTTATGAGAATTCAGCTTTGGACTGCTCAGAACTAAAAGCGCCCCTTATTCCATTATCAGCAGGATCTATTCCTCAAGGTCATGAATTAAAAAAAGAGACTGCTGATATAATGTGTGTTAAATTGTTGTGCCTGGTCAAATATATTCAGAAAGTCAGTTCATATTCCTCTATTTCCAAGAATTTTCAGGTGCATCCTTTTGTTTCAAATGAAGTTTTTTAAAAAATATTTTTTCTTCTTTAGAGTTATGGAGATAAGGCCTTAGAAAAGCATCACTAAAAAGCACATTTTAGAAGGACATCTCTTTGTCTTATCAAATTTATATTCATGTAGGCATAAATCATAAGGGGTTATGACAACTACTGATTGCTTTAACCTCTTTCCTGAGCTTCTTGGGAGAGTCATGTCTCCCTAGTAATGTTTAAATGGAGTGGGGATTTGGTATAAAAATAATAATTAGTGCTTGGATTTACATTACCATGACATGGCATGTTTTTGTACATTCCCAGTGAGAAGTGAAGGAAAAGGAAGTCATATGTCTTTACATGCCTCATGTTTCATTAAACTATCACAGCATTTTGACGTTGGTAGCATTATCCTCATTCTATAAATGAACAAAATGTAGGCTCAGACAGCTGGCACATCCATCTTAATAGGGCAACTTGCTTGCCCTATTAAGGGCAGTAGAAGCTATGGGATTTGAATCCACAGCTCTGTGCTTCCAAGGAAAACCTCTATATTCCCAGAATATCACAATATCCCTTACACTTGTGGAAACTGCATTACATCCTTATAATCTGACCTTCTCTGGAGAGACACCAGCAATACAACAGCTTCTTAGCTCTCAGGCTCTCATAATGTTTACTACACTTGCTGTAAGAAACTCCCAACAAATCTGACTCTCTACCTTGTCTGCCTGTGTACCTCTGATGGTAGTACTCTGAGAAGGAAATTTAATCATGTTGCTCCCCCAAATAAAAAGTCTCACCTCAGCCTTCAAGATTAAGACCCAGCTCTCTGACATACCACAGAGGGCTCCTCCCAATTTGTCACCTGCCTGCACGGCCAACACCCTTGACACCTCCCATCACGCCTCATTCATGGGGGTCCTTGTGGGAATTTTTACATTCGTTCATGAATCAGTCCCTGTGTCTACACCAGATACGGATGTTCTTCTAGAGATTACTTCCAGTCTCCGTTTCCAGACAGTGGCCCCTGTTAGACTACTTTTCTTTCTATCACCTATTGCTGCTGCTGAGCCTGCTGGTACCATTTAAACTTCCATGCCCTTCCTCAAGCATGGCTGAATCCACACTGAGACAAAGTAGACCAAGTATCCTGCTCCTGTCAGAGATTTTTGTGTGAAAACAGTTCTTTCTCTTTTATTTTGTTTTTCACTTTCAGCTCTGTACCAAAGGTTCAGTATCCAGAGAATAAATGAGATTCAGGCACTGTTCTATTCTCACAGCCAACCTTTCACTTTCATGACTGAGACCATAAATTTGGGTAAAATTTGTCCTGACTCTTTATCCCTGAGGAGTTCTCCTCTCGTAGGTTTCTTATTTCCACATGAAAATAGACTCCTGGTGGCCCTGCCCCCCATCCCTCATCCCATATTCTGGACTTGCCCAGAAAGCTCCAAATCCCAGACATAAACTCAATTTAGGCTCAAACCAGTATCTCTACTCCTCTCTCGCCTGTAAGGTGAGACACTAGGTACACACAATTAAATAGAACATGGCTGTTATTCCTTTAAATTGAAGATAATATAATAATTAAATCCTTCACTGAAAGAAAAAATATACACCTTCCAGATCCCTCTCTTCGATAAGACAGAAAACTCAAGAAACTCTGGTTGTTCAAGATTTTATGTGAGTGTGGGTCCTGGCCTTGGTTTTCATCCATTTTCTTGTTTCTTTCAGCCCTGGCAGCCTGGCCCACAGAGGGAAGGGATGATAGATGGACTGATGAAGTCAGAGAGGAACACAGTGAGCCACTATGGTGGTCGGGTTGTGGTTAAACTTCTCTGGGAAAAAAGTTGAACACATACTTTCTAGTTTCTAAGCACCCTCAAGCAGCAAGCATCCCCCTGAATCCAGCATTTTCCTTAGAATTCTTAGTTCTTGGCAGAGCTGATTTGGTCTCCTCGAAAAGACAGACAAGAATTTGGCCATTAGCCTCCCAAGAAACTTGTTTTTTAAAGAACAGGACATATACCATCAAATTCCTTTCATTGCCTTCAGAAGTAGCACTTTGCTAAATCCAGGGCATTCTCGCCAAATGAGTGTCTACTTCCACAAGTCCCAATCCAGAAAGTTCTACCCTACATGTAGCTTAAAACCACAGCATCTGTGTGGCCAGCCGAGTGGAGGAAGTCCTGTTTCAGGATAACCACTGGCTAAAGGGGAAGCCAGACACTTCTGTGGCAGAATTCTGGAAAGGGAAGTGGGAGGCCAATGCCTTAGAAAAACAAGCACATTCCTGGTGCTAGGAGTGTAGCTGTTGCCATAGTAACATGGCCCCCATCCAGTCCCAACTTCAGATGCTGCAGAGGCTCCACAGAGACCAGGTCTTCAGAGCTGACAGCAACAGTAAGATGCAGCCGCTAATTATACATTAAGGCAAAAAGAACCCCCTCCCGCACCCCAATATGCTACAGATGGTGTCAGGTTCTGAGGTAAGCTCTTAGTAAGAACAGAGCTGTCATAGATAAAATCCTTGTTTGCCCTTTAAGAATGCACAATACTAGGTCATATCTGGGGCAAATGAACCCAATCTACAGAACACTGAGGCTACATATCTCCTTTGATTGTCCCTACGGTATACACTGTCACTCTGCCTGTGCCACCCCCCAACACACACTTTTTTTTTTTTTATACCATTATCACATTAGGGCACTAATTTTTTTTCTTCATGCTATGATCTTAACATCCGTTTTCCAATTCCCTCATTTAACACATGATAATGTTACTTTACTCAAGTTCACATAGCTAATAACTGATGGAGCACGGTCTGTCTGATTCCAAACCAAACTGAGGCTTTTCCTCATCAGTCCACATTGCTTCCCTAGACTAGTGAAAATTATGTTATGTTTTGTGTCAATTAGGAATGATTTTTGGCTAAAATAACAACCATGACAATAAAACTAAGAGTATCTTTACTATAAAAAAAAAATTAAAGCTGGACATGGATAGTTCCAAAACTGGCTCAAAACAACACAGGGTCAGGACCCTGAGTCAGCATCTCTGCACTTTTCATGAGTTTCCTCATTTGATCATCAGATGGTCATCACAAATGTGGCAACAGGCCTATACAAACATGTCCAACACCAGGAGTGGACAGCTGCATAACAGGACGAAAAACATGAAAAAGAACCATTATGATGGCCTTCTCTCCTTTTATCAGGGAGTAAAAGTCTTCTTATGATACCCACCAGTTCACATTCTCTAGTCTCACTAGACAGAACCAGGTTATACAGGCAACTGTAGCTGCAAGAAAGGCTGGAAAAGTCAGCATCTGACTTTTCCCAGCTGCCATAATGGGAGGCAGTTAATGGCAGTACATTGGAATGACCATTAAGTAGCCAACCTAAAGAGTCTTGTCATGTGTCATCACAGCCACCAGAGAGCCTTTGCTGCTGGGTGCCTGGATGGTACAGAGTCTTGGTTTTGGCTCAGGTTGTGATCTCAGGGTTGTGGGATCAAGGCCTGCAATGAATGACAAGCTCTGCACTCAGCAGGAAGTCGGCTTGAGTTTCTCTCTCCCTCTGCTCTTCCCCCACCATGCTTGCATGTTCTCTATCTCTCAAATAAACAAATCTTTAAAAAAAAAATTAAAAAAAAAAAAGACTTTGCTGTATAGCAATTCTTGGTTCAATGCTTATAACTTTTTTCTAGAACTTCTTTAAGAGTCTCCTAACTGATAATCCCTGTCCACAACCTATCTCTTTAGTGGAAAGATTTGGCTGAATCTCAAGTCATCTCATTCTTAGCCTTGAACCCTTTCCATCACCAGACCTAACTAATCATCCATGCATTTAATACAAAAGCATTTTGAAAACAGTTGTTTAGACTTCCTATTCTGTGCACAAGTGGAAAAATTCCCAACAAAAACACAACAGAAGAACGCATTGTCTTTATCTTCCCCTCACCTCCATTCTCACCTGCTCAGACTCCAGGGTCATTTCATGCAGACCCTCCTCATGACCCAACCCCCCAGATGAACCTGAACTGCTGTACCTTGTCAGGGGGAAGAAAGAAACTCATCAGACACTAAAATCAAGAGTGACACTTAAAATCCTTACAGACTTATAGACTGACTGCATGGAAACTTAGAGGGTTGGTTGGTTTGTTTCTTCCTTTCTTTTTAATATAATCATTTCAATCTGGTTGTTGGTTTTCAGATTTATTGACTTGGAAAATGAAAACTTTCCTATGGGATATTTTATGTTTGTCACTTAATAAAGTCGCTGCTGTTTGATTTAAAGGCCCAGACTCAGACAACTTCATCCTAAAAGCCGCAGAACATTTGAATTTGTTTTTTTATCCATAAACAAGGGCTGTAATGATGTAGTCAATAAGAACACACAACCGCAGCCCCCATGCATTGCAAACTCCGGAAGGAGCCCTCCCATTGTCATCTCCGTAAATGGAGCCCCTGGAGAGTCCTGCAGTGGCAGTCCTCACAGTAGCGGCTCCCCAAACCAGCAGACAGCATACACCTATTCCCTGACAGCTAGTCCCCACAACATCTGCCCTCAGCCATGAGACCATCCTTTCTAGGTTGCCACAGCACATATGTGAAGCTTGTGCCTAGGAAGAATCGTTCTGCTCAAAGCCCACGCTCACTGCACCCTGAACTGAGCAGTTGTTCCTTCATTCTTTGTAACATGATACAGAGCTCTTGTTTTTAAATGGCAAAAGAAAAGGACCCTCCGTGCTCCAAACTACACTTCCCTTGTAGAGAGTAAAGACAAATGACAGAATAAGGAATGAAGGTTTGATGAGGAACAGAGGCAAATGCCAGGAAGAGACTGGCAGAACCAGGACACATAAGCTTGTAGGTCCCTGAGAGGAAGATGCAGGTTATTTTTCAGGCAGAAAACATGCCAGTTTAAGGGAGTCTGAGCTGAGTGTGTTGGAATAGACAAAAGAAACTCCAGCAGTTAGATTAATCCATGGGGAATTAGGCTTAGCAGAAGAGAGCAGTCACAGAATTTTTATTGTGCTTTTCATTCATCCAACACAAATGTATTGTGTGTCTATTGGGTCAGGCATTGTGCTACGCCAGGCACTGGTATGCAATTCAGCAGTGGAGGCAGACATAATCCTTGCCCCCAGGAAGCTTACAGTCTGGTGGGCAAGGCAGACATTAAACAAATAATCACACAAATGGGTGTGCAATTTGAATTGTAATAAGAGACAGGGTTCAGGACATGCTACCCCAAAATATGCTACCTTGGCATGTTGAATATTTCAAATTGAAGGAATTTGAGAAATGGCATATTCAAAAAAGACTTTCTGACTTTCCCTGAAGCAAGCCATTAAACTGTCATGTGAGAGGAAGGGAACATCTTTATGTCCAAAGACAGGGAGAAATCTAGAATTAACAGGCCCTGATAAGTTTCCCCCAGTTTACTACACTTTCCTTTCCTTTGTCCTATTCTATCCATTTTTCCATGACCTTCCACATGTCATTAAACCTCGCATAAAAACACTCAACATTTTACCACTTCTTTGGATCTTCTTTACCTTATGAAAGCTCCTATGTCACATAAAACTTAAATACTGTGTATGCTTTTTTCTTGTTAATATGTCATTGTCTATTTAATTTTTAGGCCTAGACAGGAACTCCAAGAGAGCTAAGGAAAATTCTTCCTCCCCTACACAATCTTTTCAAAGGAAAAATACAGGGCACCAGAAGAATGGAAAACAAAGGGACATACCCAGACTAAGGCAGAGGGTATCTAGGGAAAGGATGTGTAAGCCCATGAAGGATGGATTGGGTCCAACCAAGTGAAAAAGCAGGAAAGCGTTGGAAGCAGAAGACACAGCATGTTAGGGAGCTCTGCGTATGGAGGAACCTTGGTACATTTGAGGACAAAAGGAGGCCAGTGTGAGCAAGGAGCATGGTCACAGAAAGCTGGGCACTCAGATTGGCTGTAGCATGCAGGGGCTTTTAGAGAAAAATCCTCATTTCAGGTCCTGAAAGATTCTGGGCCTCATCCTCTACAAAGTATCCCACTGGGCAGCTCATCAACCACATGCAGGAAGCCACCTGGCTTTGAGGACACAGCTCCCTGTTCTGAACCTTCAGCAAAATGTACATGTGTGCTCCAAACTAATTCAGAGATAGCAGTAGAAGAAATGCCAGGCCAGAGCAAGCCAATGGTCTGTGGAAAATGATATAAGTAGAATATTTTAAAATGGGGCCAGAGTAGCCATTTCAGAGGAACTTCCTTGCATATCCTATTTTCTGAATCTTTGAACTGGGCCGAACCACCAACTTTCTAAGAAGTCAGCAAGAATAAGGATATTCTGTCTGAAAAGACTGATAAAATTGAACTTGTGTCTAGTGACCACTTTGCCGGACAAACCCATGAAGTACAAATCTAGCCCTGCTTGCCAGCACCAACAAACTCTTCTTAAAAGCAACTTACCCAATCTTCCTCTTTCTTATAAACAACACTGTTTGGGTTTCTGCTTAATCTGTCTACCCCAAATTGTAATTCTTTGATCCCATATAAACCCTTTGTCTCTTGAACTCATTTCTTGTTTTCAGGTTGCCATTCCTAGTGTCAGAAATGTGACCTGAAGGGACCAATGATTCCGCTAGGACCCTAACAGATTAGACTCCACAGCCACAAATCAAGAGAAAACTTCAAGGAATTTTAGGCCTTGTAGGATATTTCAGGAATTATATGTCCAATTTTCCCCTTTTTATTTCTTACTATGATATGACAAACCCAATACCATAGAATGAGAAGAAAATGCTCACATGCTTTCCATCAACTAAGAGAAGGACTCCGCAGCCCTCCTGCATGGGGGCACCCTAATTATCAGCTTCCCTTTTCCTCTCTTATACATGAGAAAGAGCAGAATGTTTCGGGAGTCCTTACCCAGAACACAGAGGTCAACACAGACCTCTTGGCTATTATAACCAGCAATTAGACCCAGTAGCCAAAGGACTTTCTCTTTGCATGAGAGCTATTTTCAGCCACAGCTGCTCTTAAATGTCAACAGAAGAGATAGTCATGGACAGTCCCCTCACCATTATATTCTTCATGCCATGAAGATTTATTAAATTCCCACCACACTCAATATTGTTCTGCAAGCCAGCTCACCTCCGCTAACTTCTCCCTACATTACTCTTTCTCATGCCAGGCGTAATCTGGCAACTCTCCTCCCTTTATCTGTTGACAATATGCCCCAGGGTTCTCTAACCTTGACTGACCAACTACTGACACCTAAAACTGACTTAATAGCAAACTCCCATTACAAATACCAAACAAATGCTCATGGTCTACTGATGGTTCCTATATGAGGAACGATGGAGGGAAATACTGTGCTGGATGCACTATTACTTTGAAGTAATTGAAGTAGCTCCTGTCCCAATGGCTACATCTGCACAACAGGCAGAACTTTTATCCTTTAACTAGACCTTGTAGTTTAGCCAAAGATAGAACTGCAAATATTTACACATATTATCACTACATGTTTGGAATTATTCATGATTTGGGTGTGCTTTGGAAATAAAGAGGATTTTTAACTTTCAAAATCTATCAAATTAAAATGGAGTTTTGTCAATGAATTGTTATTCAGTTCAACTTCTCTCCACCTTGGCCATTATGAAGATCCCTGGCTATTCAAAATTAGAATTGGATGAGGCTCAAAGAAATAATCCAGCTGATCAAGCAGCAAAAATGGCTGCCTTGAGTTCCACAGAAACTAAGAACCATATAGCAAATATTGATTATTTTCTAAAAGAATATTTGAATCTTATTGTTAAGGGTGTCCGAGCCAAGGCTTCCCATAGAGAAAACCTTATTGAACCGACAATGGCTGTATTTTCAGTTCATTAACAAATTTATGGTGTGGTCCAAACAATAAACCAGTGCTACCAAAATTTATGGGGAAAAATCCTACTTGAAATGACCCATTAAATGACTCACTGGGCAACTGACAAACTTATAAGCTTTATGAAGCAATCCTGGTGAGGAAATGTCTCTAAGGCTGCTAACAAAGTACAGTTCACTTGTACTGTTTGTCTAAAATTTAACCCAAGGAAAATGATTCAGACAGCTGCTGGCCGTTTTATTAGTGGACCATTACTTAGTGGGCCTTTTGGGGTTCAGTAAATAGATTTTATTTAGCTGTCTCCTTCTCAAATTTACAAGTATGTCCTTGTCATGATCTGTATATTTTCTCATTGGTTTGAGGCATTTCCTTGCTGGCATGCTACTGCTTTAACTGTTACAAAAGTATTGTTAGAAAAGATCATACCTGGGGTGCCTGGGTGGCCCTGTGGGTTAAGCCTCTGCCTTCGGCTCAGGTCATGATCTCAGTGTCCTGGTATGGAGCCCTGCTTCGGGATCTCTGCTCAGTGATGAGCCTGCTTCCCCCTCTCTCTCTGCCTGCCTCTCTGCCTATTTGTGATCTCTCTCGCTCTGTCAAATAAATAAACAAAATCTTTAAAAACTGAAAAAGAAAAGAAAAGATCATACCTGCTTGGGGCATGCTCTTGGAATTACATGGTGACCTTGAAACATACTTCACTGGCCATACCATGAAGCAAATATACTCTATTTGGCATATATTACATTTCCATTGTGCCTACTACCCTCAGTCCTGTGAACTGGTGGAAAGAATAAATGGCCACATTAAAACACAATTGGCTAAATTTATGGAAACATTCAAATTGACCTGGCCTACAACATTTTCTATGGTCCTATTAAACTTAAGGGCCACTCCCTTGGGGCGCCTGGGTGGCTCAGTGGGTTAAGCCGCTGCCTTCGGCTCAGGTCATGATCTCAGGGTCCTGGGATCGAGTCCTGCATCGGGCTCTCTGCTCGGCAGGGAGCCTGCTTCCCTCTCACTCTCTCTCTCTGCCTGCCTCTCTGTCTACTTGTGATCTCTGTCAAATAAATAAATAAAATCTTTAAAAAAAAAAAAAAACTTAAGGGCCACTCCCTTCAGAAAACAAACTCTCTACCTACAAGAGTATAACTGGGGGAACTTTGCATCTGGCCTTGACTGCATTTAATGATCAACTAATTAAAGAAGATAGTCTTCACTTTTTCAAGGGACTAATTAAGGTCATGAACAAAAGTCAAGCAATCTTTCAGTGTGCTCCCAAGAGGCAAAAAAATAAAAGACCACAACTTACAACTAGGCACTTTTTTTTTATTGAAAATGGCATCTCCAAAAGAATTCCTTACAACCAAGATGGGAAAGACCATATCAGTACTCTTACCTAAACTTTGTGCTGCAAACCTCAATGGTATTGATTCCTGGATTCTATATTTCCCATTTAAAGAAAGCTCCTGCTCCCAGCTAACCTGACAAATCAACACAGTTTGCCATCAAAAGCCTCACTCTGTACATAAATCTAGAGATCTGTTAGTACATTTAATTACCAATTTTTCCACCATTCCTCCTCCAATTTCTTTTACTAATCCCTAGTGTCCTATTAAACCGTTGTATTGTGTAAGGTCTACCTGGATTCCTTCTAGAACTTGCTTAACCAAGAGACCCTCCAAAGATTTGAGAGGTAACACTTATAAAAATGAAACATTAGGGGCGCCTGGGTGGCTCAGTGGGTTAAATCCTCTGCCTTCGGCTCGGGTCATGATCTTGGGGGTCCTGGGATCCACATCGGGCTCTCTGCTCAGAGGGGAGCCTGCTTCCTCCTCTCTCTCTGCCTGCCTCTCTGCCAACTTGTGATCTCTGTCTGTCATATAAACAAATAAAATCTTTAAAAAAAAATGAAACATTAAGCTTGCCAGGCACCCCAAGTTTCAATAGTTTTTCTTCTGCAACCCTTACTTCTATATGTCAATATAATTTTACTCCATCTGCAGATAACCTTCTTAATTACTTGCATTCTTCAAATCTTTGGCTCAATGAATATCATTATGATGATGTCATTATCCACGTCCCATTTAGATTTATTTTTACTTGTAGTGACAGAAAGATTTATGGGGAACACATTGCTTAAATCTTTATCAACTTGAAGGTTATTAGGCAGTTGGCTTGTTGGTCACACCTACTTCATTACATGATTAGAGACTCAGACTTGGACATCCCCCTTTAATCCATATCACACATTAAAATGAGAATTGCCAGAAGATGTCTCTGACACTAAAGGAATAAGATTCTTGTGAATTTTATTTCCATGGTGGGGTGCTAATGGGAAAGCATACATGACCATAAACTTATAAAAAAAAGTTTAGGAGATATTGATGAATGTACTGATAAGGCAATAGATGCCTAAGAACAAACTTTCAATTCACGTGCTTGAGCTGTTCTGCATAACAGAATTGTTCTTGATTATTTCTTAGCAGAGCAAGGTGGCATCTGCTCTATTGTTAATACCACCTGCTGTACTTGGACAAGTTCTTTAGGATTGAATGAAACTCAATTGCACAAAATCAGAGAATGAGCCCACTGGGACCTCTAGAAAGCTTTTGGTCTTGGGGCACTCAGGTGTCTCAGTCAGTTAAGCGTCCAGCTCTTGGTTTCAGCTCAGGTCATGATCTCAGAGTCCTGGGTTGAAGCCTCATGTCAGGCTCTGAGTTCAGCATGGAGTGGGCTTATCCCTCTCCCTCCCGTCCTCTGTTCCTCCCCTCTCATGCTCCCTCTTCTCAAATAAATAAATAGAATATTTTTTAAAAAATTAGAAAGCCATTGGTCTTTTGACCTATTTAGCTGGCAACCCTCAGAGAGAGCCTCATGGTTTAGAGCTATTACACAGCTTGGAATGTGTGTCTTACATGTGACTCTCAGGATCATTATTATTATAAGACTCTGCTTCTGTTGTTCATCACAGTGCTATAAAACTCCACACCAATAATGGCAGCCCAACATTTGGAATTGATTTCCAGTATTTATTTGGCCAGCTAAAAGAACTTTACCAAATTTTGCTTATTTTATAAAACTTGATAACAAGCCTTTCTCTGTTTTGATGCACTTGCTCAAATGTGGCCTAAAGGCTACTGAAGAAGCCATGTTCCCTCCGACCCATGAAAAGAAACATCTGGCCATAAAGAATTAATGAGTATCCTTGGCAATGAAGGATTAGATACCAAAAACGTGAGAAAACTCGATTCTAGTGGTTGCTCAACGATGCTTTCAGATGAAGTACTTGATTAAAAGGGGGAAATGTGAAAAGAGATAAAATAGTGAATCTCCTTAAAAATAGAGCCAGAGAAGTCATTTTCAGAAATGCCGTGCACATCCTATCTTCTGAACCTTTGAGCTGGGCCAAACCATCAACATTCCAAGAAGTCATCAAGAAGGAGAAAATGCTCTTTGAAAAGACTGGTAGAAGTGAACTTTTGCCTAGTGACCACTTTGCCTGACCAGTCAATAAAGAACAAATCTAGCCCTGTTCATCAGCCCCCATGATCTCTTCCTAAAAATAGTTCAACCTAACCTTTTTTCCCCCATAAAACCCTGTATTCATCCCCTGTAATCAGGACATTATTTGGGTTTCTACCTAATTTGTATACCCTGAGTTACAATTCTTCGTTTCTAAATAAACACTTTGCCCCTTTGAGCTGGTTTCTTATTTTTAGGTTGACGTTCTTCCCAAATTACACCTTTCATACCATGAGCTTCTCTTTCTCTCTTTCCTTTCCTCATTGCTAATGGTTTCATTTCTCTGATGCTAGATTTGAGGATTTTCAAAATTAAAAAATCCTGCCTGTTTTCCTTATTTGAGGACAAACGTTGGTCTGGCAGGTCTGAGAGCATTTTTAAAAAAATACAGTTTCATTACTTCCAAGGACAAAAGATAACACTTTGAAAAGGAAATAAAGCTTTGCACTTGAACGGATCAGAGTTGTAATTAGCCTGTTCATTGTTTGAAAGCAAATTCAGGCTCACAAATAGATGAACATTTCCCTGGCTTGTGCTCTTAATTCCATTAGCAAATCATATTCTCTTGCATGCATAAAATCCCATTACAGAGTAATATTCATCACAAAAATTAATCCCAGGGTCTCCCATAATCACAAGTATTAATCCCTAGGACTGGCCCAGTGCTTTGTTCATATGATTACAACAAATTTTCCACACACAAGCACAACTGATGCTGCCACAGCAACTGGGCCTCCCTTGCTTGTATGGGCCTAGAATAGTGACTCCTGGGACAGTGGTTCTCAACTCGGAGGGTGAGTCTGCATCACTGCCTCTCCCACTCACTTTCCCAGATCTCTGAGGCAGTAGATCTGGTGTGAGCAAGGTGTGAGCATTTCTAAGAAGTTCCCAGCTTATGCAAATACTGCTGATCTGAGGACAACACAAAGAGAACTGCCACTTTAGGGGCCTTAGGAATGGGACATAATGAGCCCAGCCGAACCTACCCTCCTCCACTAACATACACAACCCAGTTATAAGATTCCCAACAAGCCAAGGACAAGCCTCTTGTCCTTGGAAAACAACAGGTTACCAGGGACTTCAGTCCATGCTAAGATATACACTGACAGCAGCTCCTACCAGATCCTACCTTGAGAGGAGGTTGGAGAAAGATAATAGTGAGTCAACTAAAATGGCAGACCCAAAGAGGTGGAGAGGAGTGGCCGAGAGCACAAACTGGGTCCACACTCTCTAGTCAAACCAAAACTGGCTTTCTAAATGAGAGCCTATCCCCAAAAGAAATTGCCTAGTTCTGTTGTCTTTTGGTTATATGTGATATGAGAAAAGGAGAGCTGAGAAAGTGAGGGGGTACCTGAATGACTCTGGGTCCTTGGTGCCCCAGCGTGCCAGTGACCTACAATCACCTCCTGTACTGAAATGTTCTTATCGTTCTCTGTCTAGTTATCTCACTCTGTGATATTAGGAGCCAAAAGGGTGGATGTCCTATTTGATATCTGGTATGTTTGGTTTAGACGTAAAATGAACTGGATAGATTTGTATCTGTCCACTTGATTGAGAGCTTGAAGAAGGCTTTGATTTCTACGTGTCACTAAACTGTGTGCACTGAGCAGAGAAAAGCGGTAAAATCAATAATAATTAGGTTCCACTTCTTTGAGCAGTTCTGAGGAAGAAGTAAGACAAGGCAATAAGCTCTTGCTCCTGATGGAATAACTTCAGGTAGAAGAACTGTGAGGTGGAAGATTCAACAGGCTTGGAGAAAAGGGAGGAGTGCTAAGAAGAGGGCAAAGTGCCCACAGGACACCAAGCTTCTGCCCATGAGCTTCTTGTCTGTTCCCACGGTGGGCTGAGGCTCTCCCTTGATTTCACTGACTCGTTCAGGAAAAAAAAAAAAAAAAAAAAAAAAAAAAAACAAGCAAACAAACAATCAAAATATATACAGTCAAAGACAAGTCTCTTTAGAGTAGAACTATAGGAGCATGAGAGGAGAGGGGAAGTTGCTACCACAGGGCACTTTCTCCATGTCAAAGACTTCAAAATGGGTTTTAGCATAAGGTGTTGACATGGTAATTGTTAAGATAGTGATGAGAGAACTTAAAAATGAAAGCAAGACTTCCTGCATAGGTTCATTTTACTCCTTCAAGTACCTCTTTGATTCATTTGTGGATTGGCTAATAATGGAATAAGAATGCATGCTATAACATAGTTTGTAGGGTGATTATGTGGGAAACCCAGGGTAGTGGTCAAATGACCTAATTTCTAAGTCAAATAGTAAGGATGTAATTGATCCTACGAAGAATTTTACTGAAAGTGGTAGGCAAGCAGACCTTAATGGGTCAAACTGGAATGATACAGACTTGATGTTCTGTGACTATGTTTAACTGAGTCATGAGATTGTGATAATTACTAATACAGAAGTGAATAGTGTATTAACTACTAGCAATCCTATAAAACTATTCTTAGATTTATGTCAAAGGTAGCTGATTTGAAGTCAATTATACTATTAATACTTGAAAAGTAGCCTCTTCATCAATAAATTAATACACAAAGTAATAGTCACATGACATCTCCAAAGGGTCAGCATCAAGCAGCAACTTTAAACCCAAAGCACTGATTGGATGCGAAGTGGAACTTCCGTTGATGCAGAAAGCATGTGATGAAGGAGTGTTAGATCAGTGATTACATGCTACCCATGACATCTTCTTCCTCTAGAAAAGGTTGAGCCATATGTGTTGTCAGAGGCAGTGAACCTCTTTTATATTACCCTGAAGCTTGTAATAAACTCCTTAAGCAATGGTGGTAAATACTGGCTATAATATATGTTTGAGATTTTCTGCTATTAGACAGCAGTGGGCTCAAGTAATAAGAATGTCAGAAGCTGCAAGGATTAAAGCATCAAATAATGATACCTCTAGTGGATGTAGTAGGTAAATAAATGTCTATTGTTGGTCAGCATCTGCCAACTCCTGGCACAAGCATTATGTTTGAGAAAATGCAGAAAAATCCTGCAAAGAAAAGTGCTTCTAACATAATGAAGAGGAATTTTTCCATATCAAAGTCATTTTATTCGACTGATGTGCAACAATCTTGGGAAATACATTCCTATATGATGTCTCACCATCATCAATACATTGTTAATGTGTTGGTTAATAATCCTAGTATTAAGAGGGCTAATGAACTGAAATAGAATCATATAGTCAATTCTGAGATTGTTAATAGGTAATAGCATCAGAGCTGCTCCTATTAATGGCTAAGGGCTTGGGTTTCCTCTATGGTCCTCTATGGTTCGTATATATTTGGTGAGTTTTGATTTATTTCCCGAGTGAGTGAGGACCATGAGGATTAAGGCAATGGCTGACTCTAAAACTGTAAGAAGTACTAAAATAATAAGTTCTATTGACAGTATCAATGGACAAATTGACAATAGGGCTAATATTCTTTCTCAAATTTGGTGAGTTAATACATGGCCAGCTGTCACATTTGCTGTAAGCTACATGGCAATGTCTATTGGTTGATTATTAACATGAGGGTAAGTGGAACGGACATGCCTTGGGGTGGAAAATGTACAATGAGGTCTTGGTTTTGTAGCAGAAAGCAGTAATAACTGTTGTGCTGATTAGAGTAGGACTGTTATTTGTAGGGTTATTGAGATTTGAGTGGTTGGGGTGAATGTCTGGTATAACACCTCTAACAGGTCTGTAGTCCCAACAAGTAAAAATAAGTGACACAAATAGTAGCGATCCAGTTTGTTCTCAGTGGCTGTGAATTAACTTTACTTGTTTCTAAAGTCATTAGACTATGGATGGCTCAGTCAGTTAAGTGTCTCCCTTCAGCTCAGGTCACGGTCCCAGTGTCCTGGGATCCCAGGGTCCTGGGATCGAGTCCTCGGCTCCCTGCTGAGCAGGGAGCCTGCTTCTCCCTCTCCACCCCTAACCTCTTGCTTGTGCTCTCTCTCGGTATCTCTCTCTCTCTCAAATAAATAAATAAAATCTTAAAAATGAATAAATAAAGTCACTAGACTAATCACTGTTGGAATGTAATGAATTATGCAGTTCCTAATAAAACAGTTTCGGAAGAACAGAATTATTGAAAATATAATCAAGATTACAATAGGCAATCCTAATATTACGGAGTAATGAAAGAGGAAAATATATTGTGCTTCATTTTGTTTCTCCAGAGCCTGGGTGTTTTTGGTATTTCAAGTGCTTAGAGTGAGGTCGATAGTGTAAAAAAGAAGATGAGAGATTTTAAATGGATAATTGTTAACCGATGCTAGGATTCCTGATAAGAGTGTTTGCTGTGTCTAATTGGGTCATGTCTTTGAGGAGCAATTTAAATTCTCAATGTAAAACTGAAAACGTTGATGTTATATGAGCTCAATTTATAGTATGCATGCAAATCAGCCTTTGAAATATTCTATAGGTGCCATTTCAAGCACTCTGGGCTGAATCATGATTTCAAAGCACAGTTCTTAACAGATACCAAGTCTTGTGAATATTAATTTTGCTTAATTTAAAACTCCTGAAACAACATCTGTCTCTTTAAATCTCTGACACAGCTCATGAGTGGAGCACATCTTTTGATAAGTGTCATATATGGATCTAAAGTTTTATGAGTAGGACTCTCTGATTATCAAGTTCTAGTCGATGAAATTTTCCAGGTTTTAAGTCGGTCTGTGTTGAAATTATGTATGAATCAAAGTTAAGGTTTCATAGACTATATATTCATAACTTCAATATCATTGATGTCCTGTTTTCGTGGTTAAGAACAGGTTACTAAAATCTTGGCCATTAAAAATGGAAATTAGGCAAAGAATTCACAAGGATAAAAAAATGAAAATAACTGCAGATAACATAGCTAATACTGTTTCTACTCCGTGAGTGTCTATTGTGCTTGCGGAAGATAATTTGGCACATAATAAAATATAATTATAAGGGCACGGTCATGGAAATAGAACAACTTTTCTAAAATAGGAGAACTTGCATTGTGAAGCTACAGCTGGAATGATCCGCCATCATGGCACAAGGAATTTTAATCAATAAAGCACTTTGACAAGTTGTATTTTTACTAATAATTTATCTATGAAGAAAATCCTTAGGGTTATGAGATTGAAACTAATTTTGAGAAACTTGATTCTCAAGCTGTTAGGTCTTTTGGTATTTCAAATGTTTGGAATACCTAAGCTTTTATAAAAATTGGTTCTTCAAGTGCTTGATATGATGGAGGGCACACTTCTTGTCTCAGTTGCTAACTATTAGGATTACTATTTTTAGAGAAGTAAAGGACCCTATAGATGAAACAATGTTTCATGCTGTGTAAGTCTGAGCACTGTTATAGCAAAGTAGAAAGACTGAGACTGTTTGGGCGGAGGGAGTTAAATTAAACCCCTGCCTAGGAATATCATTGTAAGGTGGGCTTTGGGCTCATGTGACATGATGCATATCCTGAAAATAATGGGAATCAGTATCCAAGCCACACACTCCTATAGATAGGACATGGGGGAAATGAGAAAAATCTGAAATTTGTAGGACCATCTGGCAGGCTGGAAACTCAGGCATAACTTAATGCTGCAGTCTTGTAGCAAAGTTTCTTCTACAGGAAACCTGTTTTTGCTCTTTCGGCTTTTCAACTGATTAGTTAAGGCCTACCCCCAGCATCAAGATTAATCTTTACTTAAGGTCAACTGATTGTAGATATTAACTATGTCTACAAAATACCTCACTACAACACTTGGATCAGTGTTTGATTAAATAACTGGATACTATAGTTCAGTCAAGTTAACAGAAAAATCAACCAACAATGGTAAATAGGAAAATAAAGCCTAAGGATTATATATATCTGGCCATCATTTAATATTTCTTCTATATAAAGCATCTAGTCAACTGAACAATTTTACCCATATTAGGCAAGCAATAATTATTGTAGAAACTATGAAGTATGTATATTTCTATGTTATTTCTATGGTATCTATATGATATACTCACAATATATTCTGAACCAACTGATGGTATTGTTCATATTATTTCTATGTAACCAAAGGTCTAATTTTGCTCCTGAATAATATGTCATCGTAAGTAAAATTATTCTTTTTTTTAATATTTTATTTATTTGACAGAGACAAAGTGAGAGAGGGAACACAAACAGGGGGAGTGGGAGAGGGAGAAACAGGTTTCCCGCTCAGCAGGAAGCCTGATGCGGGGCTTGATCCCAGGACCCTAGGATCATGACCTGAGCCGAAGGCTGACGCTCAATGACTGAGCCACCCAGGTGCCTCATAAGCAAAATTATTCTGAGTCAAAATAAAATTAGGATAAATCTTTCAGGAAGTTCAAAGAATCAAAATAAATATTCATATAAAATTTGGTCAAGGTGGGGCACCTGGGTGGCTCAGTCAGTTGAGCATCTGCCTTTGGCTCGGGTCATGATCCCAGGATCCTGGGATCGAGCCCTGCATTGGGCTCTCTGCTCAGTGGGGAGACTGCCTCTCTCTCTCCCTCTCCCTGCTGCTCCCTCTGCTTATGCTCCCTCCCTCTCGCTATCTTTAAAAAAAAATTGATCAAGAAAGTCCTGTTAATAGTGTAGTAGTTATGGTTGTAACTACTGGAACCAATGACAACAATACAACTACAACTACTGATACATATAGAAGAGAAAGTACTATCTTGTTTGCGATATTCTAAGTGGTTTAATAACTGTGGTAATAAAACTAACGGCATCTAAAATGATAATTACCTATTAAATGAAGGGAGAAGATGGTTCAATACAGGGGATGCCTGCATATGCTGAACTGCCAGCCGATGGAAGGACATTCTTCATCCTGTGCCAGCTCTTCAGACCCCTTAAGGGAAAAATCAAAGGCTGCAAGCTTACTCCAGATGGTGAAAAGGTAAAAGGCTTCTCTGCAATTCTGTAGGTATCTCAGAAGGTCAATCTCAAGGAATTTACGTAGAAGCATTCTAGTGAGAATCATCTGCCCAGGATGTTCTACTTCGAGCCCAGACTTCTGTGAGAGCTGTCTCCACATTCCAAGGGCATCTGGCCCTGAAAATCAGGAAAGCAGCAACACTCTTCAAACACTGAGTGAACAGAGCTCTACCCAGCTCCTCTCAACCCAAATTGGTCCTGCTACTTCTTGTAGGGGTCACTGAGAACCTTTCGGGGTGCTTTTTCAAGCTTATCTGCTCTTTCTCATTTGTATCCTAGAGGAATTTAAAACACTTGAATCCTTCTTTAACCCCAACCCAGCAGAGAACAACTACTGAGTTCCACTCTACAGACAAAGTAAGTTATCTTCATGGATCTTGGAGAATATTATAGAATGGGAACGCAAGACAATCATTAAGAACTCTTAGTCTATTAGCCAAACAAATAAGGGTCTTCATGATCTAGCATCTTTCTACACTCCTGACATCATCTCTCATCACGACTCTCCATTCCCATCCCCATACTCTACTTACATGCCCAACAATCATACCATGTCTATTCACCCTCTTCACACTTTTGAACATGCTGCTTCCTTCAACTAGGAAGAATTTCCCCTCCTTGTCATCTTTGGTAGTCCATACTGATTCCTGAATATCAAGTTCAGTGAAGTCTGTGAAGTCTTTCTTCACCCTGTCCTGAGCAGAATTAACCACTTTCTTGCCTGTGTTTGGACAGCATCACACCATTGTACCACTGGGCTCTTTCCATGTCTGTGTCACACACACCCCCCCACCCCGAAGCATCCTAATGCAGGAACCACATTCCAGTCACATCTGCATCTCTTTCTCTTTCAATCTCCTAATACATAATGTAGCATAGAGCAGGTGCTCAATAAATGCTGTTTGAAGAAATAATGAAAAACAGCAGATTATAATCCTCTGCCCCACCCAGAGTCACTGGGAACACCTGTAGCAGAGCTGACATGGACAACAAAGCTGGTCTTTTTTCACAGGAAACTTCTCCAGAGCTCAGATAGTTCCTTTGTTGGATGAATTCTAGACGTCCCCTGGGGTCCAGCTTTTTCTCTCTGAAGCAGGACCAAGATGTAATACACCTCATCAGGGTGCCCTCATTTCTGGCACAGTCTGCAAGCAAAATACTAGACTTGGCAACACACCCAGTGTCCTCTTCATAACATCCCTTATAAGAATAAGAAGCTATTGCATTAACCAAGTCCTTCTGCAGGCTGGCACAAGCATCCAGCCTTCCAAATAAGCAATTTGCTCTTTGGTAATGGTCTTCTGTTACATTTGAGGAGTTCTTGGTATTTGTCAAAGCTATTTCACAGGTAACAGTTTCATTTGACCATTACCATAGCTCCCTGTGGCAAATAAAGAGAGTAGATCTGGTAATCCCATTTTGCAGGTGCAGAAAAGACTCCAATGGTCAGCCACTAGGTGAGAACCCTAACCAAACTTGACCTCAGATCTTAAGACACCTAGTGCCATATCTTAAGATCTGACATCATGTCAGATCTTAAGACACCTAATGCTCTGAGCACTATAACACATCACATAGATTTCAAGCTGTCTCTAAGATCTGCTTATCTAGATACAAGCTAACTCAGCTAACCATTGCCAGAACTAGTCCAAGGAATGCCCAGCACAAGAAGCAGCACTAGCAGTGGAGTTGGTGGACTAAGCTAGAAACACTAGTTAACAAAAGTAATCTCAACTGCAATTCCATTTTAGACACTGATAGAATTGGGATGTGACCATACTGAAAATATTTTTAATTCTTCTTTGATTAAAAATTCCTTTCATTTACCTAACATCTGTCAAGTGGTATATTGTGCCTGTAAAGATGGGGAGACATTGTAAATCTGAGCCACCAACAAAGGAGATTCCAAGACTCCAACTCTCACCCCTGTATGAACTCACCATGGTTCTTCCCTAGAAACTTCTATTCTGAAATGTTAAAAGGTAGCTGAAGAGGAGAAAGGGTAAATGTTTTTCCAGAAGGCCATGATAATACATTATTTCCCCCACAATCTATTTTGCTTTTAGTCTCTCTCTCTTTCTCTCTCTCTCTGTCTCTGTGTGTCTCTCTCTCATTTCCCATTCCCTCTGTCTTTCTTCCCATGACTAGTTCAAATTCAGTATGTAGAGAAGATCATTTTATTCCATCAAAAAAATTAAAGGACGATTCATTCAAAGAATACTAATAAGTGACAGACATTGTCAGAAAAAAAATTAAATACTCTGATGATTTTTTTCCTTGCTTTTGGCAAGAATTCATCTTTACTCTAAAGAAAAAAATTAAGTATGTGCTTTGCAAAGTTGAAGTGATTCATCTTATTCTTCCAAGGTGAAGTGACCTACAACATTTCATCATTTCAGATTAGAGGTCATATGAGGTTTCAAAATGAATGTGATTGCTCAAAGGTAAAAGTTGAGCCACAGTGAAAAGGCATAATATTCAACTTTTCATTCCTCTGGTTTGCATTTTTCAATACTTCTTACTTATATCTCTTTCCAACTTGCCAGAGTGAGACTTAAAAAAAAAAACAAACAAACCCAAGTGCTTAGATGTAGAACTGTCTCCTTCAATTTTCATTGTATATGGAAGAGGGACAGTGGGAAATTGATCTTCTTGTACATGTCACGACCTTGACCTTCTTCCTTAGAAATGGCCAGAGTCTCAGTCTTACTTTTTTTAAGAACCATAATACCAACTTTAGAAAGGAGAATGGTAAATTTGCTTATTGCAAAGTGGCATGGATTCATCAGAGCATTCCCCCTAACTTCTTAAATTTTCTAGCTCTTTTGCACAGGCAATATACAACTTTATATATACTTCTTCACTGTTCCTCTTTTGTCCCTAGATAACTCAAGATTTAGTTTAGATATAACATCCTAGCTCCTCTCCCTCTTCCTCTAAAATAGGTAGGCTTCCTTTCTGTTCCCATAGAAATCTATGTACACTGGCTATAGTATCAGAAGGCCAAGATTTAAACCCTGATTTCTCCTGATAAGGTTTTAACTGCGAGAAGAAAATAAAAAGAAAGTAACCTTTCTCAGTCTGAGTTTTTTATCTATAAAAACTGATGAAAGCAATTAAAGCAAACACAAATGAATGGAAAGACAGCCCACGTTTTGGTTTATAAGGATTAATATTGTTTATTTAATTTTAAGATTTTATTTTTTTTTTAGAGAGAGAGACAGAAAGCACAAGCAGGTGGAGGGGCTGAGGGAGAAGCAGACTCCCTGCTGAGCAGGGAGCCCCATGCAGCATGGACTCCATCCCAGGACCCTGGGATCATGACCTGAGCCAAAGACAGATGCTTAACTGACTAAGCCACCCAGGCACTGTAGAAAAATTAATATTGTTTAAATGACCATACTATTCAAAGCAATCTACAGATATAATACAATCCCTATAAAAATCCCAAAGACAGAAGGGAGGAGTCAAGATGGCGGAGAAGTAGCAGGCTGAGAGTACTTCAGGTAGCGGGAGATCAGCTAGATAGCTTATCTAAAGATTGCAAACACCTACAAATCCAACGGGAGATCGAAGAGAAGAAGAACAGCAACTCTAGAAACAGAAAATCAACCACTTTCTGAAAGGTAGGACGGACGGAGAAGTGAATCCAAAGCGACGGGAAGATAGACCGCGGGGGGAGGGGCCGGCTCCCGGCAAGCGGCGGAGCAACGGAGCACAAAATCGGGACTTTTAAAAGTCTGTTCCGCTGAGGGACATCGCTCCAGAGGCTTAACCGGGGTGAAGCCCACGCAGGGTCAGCGTGGCCTCAGGTCCCGCAGGGTCACAGAAGGATCGGGGGTGTCTGAGTGTCGCAGAGCTTACAGGTATTAGAACGGGGAAGCCGGCTACAGAGACAGAACCGAGGAGTAAGCTCTAAGCTCGGGGTTACCTTGAACCGGTCGCAGGCTCGGTCAGCTCGGAACGCGGCCGGAGGCAGGGTGACGGGAGTAAATCAGCGCTGTTCTCTGAGGGCACACTAAGGAGTGGGGCCCCGGGCTCTCGGCTCCTCCGGGCCGGAGACCAGGAGGCCGCCATCTTCATTCCCGCCCTCCGGAACTCTATGGAAAGCGCCCAGGGAACAAAAGCTCCCGAAAGCAAACCCGAGCGGATTACTCAGCCCGGCCCCTGGTAAGGGCGGTGCAACTCTGCCCGGGGCAAAGACACTTGAGAATCACTACAACAGGCCCCTCCCCCAGAAGATCAACAAGAAGCCCAGCCAGGACCAAGTTCACCTACCAAGGAGTACAGTTTCAATACCAAGGAGAGCAGCGTAATTCCAAAGGAGGAGAAAGCAAAGCACGGAACTCGTGGCTTTCTCCCCATGATTCTTTAGCCTTGCAGTTAATTTAATTTTT
>NW_019154086.1:33776596-33927699 GCF_002288905.1 Enhydra lutris kenyoni | reverse complement strand
TTTTTTTTCTTTTTCTTTTTCTTTTTCTTTCTTTCTTTTTTTTTTTTCTTCTTTCTGAACCTCTTTTTATCCCCTTTCTCCCCCTCACGATTTGGGATCTCTTCTGATTTGGCTAAAGCATATTGTCCTCGGGTTGTTGCCACCCTTTTAGTATTTTACTTGCTCCTTCATCTACTCTTATCTGGACAAAATGACAAGGCGGAAAAATTCACCACAAAAAAAAGAACAAGAGGCAGTACCAAAGGCTAGGGACCTAATCAATACAGACATTGGTAATATGTCAGATCTAGAGTTCAGAATGATGATTCTCAAGGTTCTAGCCGGGCTCGAAAAAGGCATGGAAGATATTAGAGAAACCCTCTCGGGAGATATAAAAGCCCTTTCTGGAGAAATAAAAGAACTAAAATCTAACCAAGTTGAAATCAAAAAAGCTATTAATGAGGTGCAATCAAAAATGGAGGCTCTCACTGCTAGGATAAATGAGGCAGAAGAAAGAATTAGCGATATAGAAGACCAAATGACAGAGAATAAAGAAGCTGAGCAAAAGAGGGACAAACAGCTACTGGACCATGAGGGGAGAATTTGAGAGATAAGTGACACCATAAGACGAAACAACATTAGAATAATTGGGATTCCAGAAGAAGAGGAAACAGAGAGGGGAGCAGAAGGTATATTGGAGAGAATTATTGGAGAGAATTTCCCCAATATGGCAAAGGGAACAAGCATCAAAATCCAGGAGATTCAGAGAACCCCCCTCAAAATCAATAAGAATAGGTCCACACCCCGTCACCTAATAGTAAAATTTACAAGTCTTAGTGACAAAGAGAAGATCCTGAAAGCAGCCCGGGAAAAGAAGTCTGTAACATACAATGGTAAAAATATTAGATTGGCAGCAGACTTATCCACAGAGACCTGGCAGGCCAGAAAGAGCTGGCATGATATATTCAGAGTACTAAATGAGAAAAACATGCAGCCAAGAATACTATATCCAGCTAGGCTATCATTGAAAATAGAAGGAGAGATTAAAAGCTTCCAGGACAAACAAAAACTGAAAGAATTTGCAAATACCAAACGAGCTCTACAGGAAATATTGAAAGGGGTCCTCTAAGCAAAGAGAGACCCTAAAAGTAGTAGATCAGAAAGGAACAGAGACAATATACAATAACAGTCACCTTATAGGCAATACAATGGCACTAAATTCATATCTCTCAATACTTACCCTGAATGTGAATGGGCTAAATGCCCCAATCAAAAGACACAGGGTATCAGAATGGATAAAAAAACAAAACCCATCTATATGTTGCCTACAAGAAACTCATCTTAAACCTGAAGACACCTCCAGATTTAAAGTGAGGGGGTGGAAAAGAATTTACCATGCTAATGGACAGCAGAAGAAAGCAGGAGTGGCAATCCTTATATCAGATCAATTAGATTTTAAGCCAAAGACTATAATAAGAGATGAGGAAGGACACTATATCATACTCAAAGGAACTGTCCAACAAGAAGATCTAACAATTTTAAATATCTATGCCCCTAACATGGGAGCAGCCAACTATATAAACCAATTAATAACAAAATCAAAAAAACACATCGACAATAATACAATAATCGTAGGGGACTTTAACACTCCCCTCACTGAAATGGACAGATCATCCAAGCAAAAGATCAACAAGGAAATCAAGGCCTTAAATGACACACTGGACCAGATGGACATCACAGATATATTCAGAACATTTCATCCCAAAGCAACAGAATACACATTCTTCTCTAGTGCACATGGAACATTCTCCAGAATAGATCATATTCTCGGTCCTAAATCAGGTCTCAACCGTTATCAAAAGATTGGAATCATTCCCTGCATATTTTCAGACCACAATGCTCTGAAGCTAGAACTCAATCACAAGAGGAAATTTGGAAAGAAACCAAATACATGGAGACTAAACAGCATCCTTCTAAAGAATGAATGGGTCAACCAGGAAATTAAAGAAGAATTGAAAAAATTCATGGAAACAAATGATAATGAAAACACAACGGTTCAGAATCTGTGGGACACAACAAAGGCAGTCCTGAGAGGAAAATATATAGCGGTACAAGCCTTTCTCAAGAAACAAGAAAGGTCTCAGGTACACAACCTAACCCTACACCTAAAGGAGCTGGAGAAAGAACAAGAAAGAAACCCTAAACCCAGCAGGAGAAGAGAAATCATAAAGATCAGAGCAGAAAGCAATGAAATAGAAACCAAAAAAAACAATAGAACAAATCAATGAAACTAGGAGCTGGTTCTTTGAAAGAACTAATAAGATTGATAAACCCCTGGCCAGACTTATCAAAAAGAAAAGAGAAAGGACCCAAATCAATAAAATCATGAATGAAAGAGGAGAGATCACAACGAACACCAAAGAAATACAGACAATTATAAGAACATACTATGAGCAACTCTACACCAACAAATTTGACAATCTGGAAGAAATGGATGCATTCCTAGAGACATATAAACTACCACAACTGAACCAGGAAGAAATAGAAAGCCTGAACAGACCCATAACCAGTAAGGAGATTGAAACAGTCATCAAAAATCTCCAAACAAACAAAAGCCCAGGGCCAGACGGCTTCCCAGGGGAATTCTACCAAACATTTAAAGAAGAACTAATTCCTATTCTGCTGAAACTGTTCCAAAAAATCGAAATGGAAGGAAAACTTCCAAACTCATTTTATGAGGCCAGCATCACCTTGATCTCAAAACCAGACAAGGATCCCATCAAAAAAGAGAACTACAGACCAATATCCTTGATGAACACAGATGCAAAAATTCTCACCAAAATACTAGCCAATAGGATTCAACAGTACATTAAAAGGATTATTCACCACGACCAAGTGGGATTTATTCCAGGGCTGCAAGTTTGGTTCAACATCCGCAAATCAATCAATGCGATACAACACATTAATAAAAGAAAGAACAAGAACCATATGATACTCTCCATAGATGCTGAAAAAGCATTTGACAAAGTACAGCATCCCTTCCTGATCAAAACTCTTCAAAGTGTAGGGATAGAGGGCACATACCTCAATATTATCAAAGCCATCTATGACAAACCCACCGCAAATATCATTCTCAATGGAGAAAAACTGAAAGCTTTTCCGCTAAGGTCAGGAACACGGCAGGGATGTCCGTTATCACTACTGCTATTCAACATAGTACTAGAAGTCCTAGCCTCAGCAATCAGACAACAAAAGGAAATTAAAGGCATCCAAATTGGCAAAGAAGAAGTCAAACTATCACTCTTTGCAGATGATATGATACCCTATGTGGAAAACCCAAAAGACTCCACTCCAAAACTGCTAGAACTTATACAGGAATTCAGTAAAGTGTCAGGATATAAAATCAATGCACAGAAATCAGTTGCATTTCTCTACACCAACAACAAGACAGAAGAAAGAGAAATTAAGGAGTCCATCCCATTTACAATTGCACCCAAAACTATAAGATACCTAGGAATAAACCTAACCAAAGAGGCTAAGAATCTATACACAGAAAACTATAAAGTACTCATGAAAGAAATTGAGGAAGACACAAAGAAATGGAAAAATGTTCCATGCTCCTGGATTGGAAGAATAAATATTGTGAAAATGTCTATGCTACCTAAAGCAATCTACACATTTAATGCAATTCCTATCAAAGTACCATCCATTTTTTTCAAAGAAATGGAACAAATAATCCTAAAATTTATATGGAACCAGAAAAGACCTCGAATAGCCAAAGCAATATTGAAAAAGAAAGCCAAAGTTGGTGGCATCACAATTCCGGACTTCAAGCTCTATTACAAAGCTGTCATCATCAAGACAGCATGGTACTGGCACAAAAACAGACACATGGATCGATGGAACAGAATAGAGAGCCCAGAAATAGACCCTCAACTCTATGGTCAACTAATCTTCGACAAAGCAGGAAAGAATATCCAATGGAAAAAAGACAGCCTCTTCAACAAATGGTGTTGGGAAAATTGGACAGCCACATGCAGAAAAATGAAATTGGATCATTTCCTTACACCACACACGAAAATAGACTCAAAATGGATGAAGGATCTCAATGTGAGAAAGGAATCCATCAAAATCCTTGAGGAGAACACAGGCAGCAACCTCTTCGACCTCAGCCGCAGCAACATCTTCCTAGGAACATCGCCAAAGGCAAGGGAAGCAAGGGCAAAAATGAACTATTGGGATTTTATCAAGATCAAAAGCTTTTGCACAGCAAAGGAAACAGTTAACAAAACCAAAAGACAACTGACAGAATGGGAGAAGATATTTGCAAATGACATATCAGATAAAGGGCTAGTGTCCAAAATCTATAAAGAACTTAGCAAACTCAACACCCAAAGAACAAATAATCCAATCAAGAAATGGGCAGAGGACATGAACAGACATTTCTGCAAAGAAGACATCCAGATGGCCAACAGACACATGAAAAAGTGCTCCACATCACTCGGCATCAGGGAAATACAAATCAAAACCACAATGAGATACCACCTCATACCAGTCAGAATGGCTAAAATTAACAAGTCAGGAAATGACAGATGCTGGCGAGGATGCGGAGAAAGGGGAACCCTCCTACACTGTTGGTGGGAATGCAAGCTGGTGCAACCACTCTGGAAAACAGCATGGAGGTTCCTCAAAATGTTGAAAATAGAACTACCCTATGACCCAGCAATTGCACTGCTGGGTATTTACCCTAAAGATACAAACGTAGTGATCCGAAGGGGCACGTGCACCCGAATGTTTATAGCAGCAATGTCTACAATAGCCAAACTATGGAAAGAATCTAGATGTCCATCAACAGATGAATGGATAAAGAAGATGTGGTATATATACACAATGGAATACTATGCAGCCATCAAAAGAAATGAAATCTTGCCATTTGCGACGACGTGGATGGAACTAGAGGGTATCATGCTTAGCGAAATAAGTCAATCGGAGAAAGACAACTATCATATGATCTCCCTGATATGAGGGAGAGGAGATGCAACATGGGGGGGTTAAGGGGGTAGGAGAAGAATAAATGAAACAAGATGGGATTGGGAGGGAGACAAACCATAAGTGACTCTTAATGTCACAAAACAAACTGAGGGTTAATGGGGGGAGGGGGGTTGGGGGGGTGGGATTATGGACATTGGGGAGGGTATGTGCTATGGTGAGTGCTGTGAAGTGTGTAAACCTGGCGATTCACAGACCTGTACCCCTGGGGATAAAAAGATATTATATGTTTAAAAAATAAATAAATAAATTTAAAAAAAAGAAAAAAGAAAAGAAAACTAAAAAAAAAAAAAAATCCCAAAGACATTTTTTTTTACCAAAATAGAAGAAAACAATCTTAAAATTCATAAGGAACCACAAAAGACCCCTGACGGCCAAAGAAATCTTGAGCAATATGAACAACCTGGGGGCGCTGGCCCTTCCTGATTTCAAAATATGTTACAAAGTTACAGGAATCAAAACAGACATAGAGACCAATAGAACACAAAAGATAGCCCTGAAATAAACCCACACATATATGATCAACTGACCTTTGTCAAGGGTGCCAAGAATACACAGTGGGGAAAAGAATAGTTTCTTCATTTAATGGTGTTGGGAAAACTGAATAGCCATATCCAAACCAACAAAATTGGACCCTTATCTTACACCATACACAAATATTAACTCAAAATGGATAAAATAATTAAATGCATGTGCTGAAACCATAAAACTCCTAGAAGAAAACATGAGGCATAATCTTGACATTGGTCTCTACAATGATTTCTTGGATATGTCACCAAAAGTAAAAATAGACTAATGGGAAACAAAGCTTACAAACAAAGCTTAATTTAACATAGTTTGCAAGGCTGACTTGATATAGATCATTTCTTGCTTGTGCTTCTGGAAAAGAAAAGCAAAAGTTGAACTGGTTCCCAAGGTTGATGTGAGGTAACCACTGAAAACTGTAATATAACCAATCACTGTAAGGAATACACAGTCACTGCCTTCTCAGTATATACGCTACTTTATAACAACATGTCCCTGAGCCTCATTCCATGTTTTGGTTTGAGTGCTCCTGGATGGTAAACTGTCTTTTTAGTATGTGCACAATAAATTTTAACAATTACTGTTTTAGTGATTTATTTGTTTTACTTTGTCTATTTTGAAACTTTGACAGGATATATCAAACTTAAAAATTCTGCTCAGCAAAGGAAACATCAACAGAGTGAAAAAAGCAACCTACAGAATGAGAGAAAATATTCGCAAACCATATAGTTGATAAAGGGTTAATATATATATTCCAAAGTACATAAGGAATTCCTACAACTCAATAGCAAAGAAACTCAATTTAAAAATGTGCAAAGAGGGGCACCTGGGTGGCTCAGTGGGTTAATCCGCTGCCTTCGGCTCAGGTCATGATCTCAGGGTCCTGGGATCGAGTCCCGCATCGGGCTCTCTGCTTGGCAGGGAGCCTGCTTCCCTCCCTCTCTCTGCCTGCCTCTCTGTCTACTTGTCTACTTGTCTACTCTCTGTCTACTCTCTGTCAAATAAATAAATAAAATCTTAAAAAAAAATGTGCAAAGAGAAATAGACATTTCTCCATGATGGAGAATGGCCAAACAGGTACATGAAAAAGTGCTCAAAATCACTCATCATCAGGGAAATATAAATTAAAACCATGAGATATCTCCTTATCTATTTGGTTGGCTATAACCAAAAAAATAATAATAATAAAATAGTAAGCGTTGGTAGGGATGTAGGGAAATTGAAACACTTGTACACTGTTGGTGAGAATGGAAGCTGGTAAAGTTACTATGGAAAAATGTATACAGTTTCCTCAAAAAAGTAAATATAGAACTACTATATGATTTGGCAACCCCATTTCTGGGTGTATACATATATATCCTGACTGATATTAGGATCTTGAAGATATACCTACACTCCCATGTTCATTGCAGCATTATTCACAAAAGTGAAGATATGGAAAGAAACTATATGTCAACTGACAGATGAATGGATAAAGATGTGGGGAGCACCTTGGTGGTTCAGTCAGTTAAGGATCTGACTGGATTTCAGCTCAGGTCATGAGATTGAGCCTTGCCTTGGGCTCTGTGCTCAGTGGGGAGTCTTCTTGAGATTCTCTCTCTCCATCTCCCACTGCCCCTCTCTCCCGTCTCTCTCTCTCTAATAAATAAGTAAATCTTTAAAAAAAAAAAAAAAAAAGATGTGGTATATACATACAATGGAATATTATGGAGCTTTTTAAAAAAGGAAAATGCTAACATTTGTGACAATATGGATGAACATGAAAGGCATTATGTTAAGTGAAATGTTTGTCACAAAAGGATAAATACTACATGATTCCTTTTATATGAGGCATCTAAAGTAGTCAAAGGTATGGAAGTAGATGTTGGAATGGTAGTTAGCAGGGGCTGGGGGGAAGGGGACATGGGAGTCATTGTTTAGTGGGTATATAGTTAGTTATACAACATGAGTAAGTGCCAGAGGCCCGCTATACAACATCGTGCCCATATTTAACAATAAGGTATTGAACACCCAAAAAAACTTTAGAAGGGTAGATCTCATGCTGTTTTCTTACCAAGGGGTGAGATATGGCTTTTAGAGGTGATAGATGTATGTATTACCTTGACTGTAACATGAGTGCATACATATGTCCAAGCCCACCAAATTGTATATAGATATTAATTATGTATGGTTTTTGCATACAAATTATACCTCAATAAAGTTAGGGAAAAAAAAGATAATCCCTTGAATTTGAGAAATGCTCAATAATGCCAGCTATTGATATAATTATTATACTTGTGGTGTTATTTCACTTTAATTTATGTTTGTATCCATATCCCCTAGTATACTGTTTCTTAAGGATAGAGAATACAACATTTTAGACAAAATTTATTCAAGTTCATTTTTTCTAGTTTTATATAGAATTCTGGGTTGGCAAAAATATTTTATTGAGCACTTTTAAAATATCATTCAGTTCACCCAAGGCATTTATTGTTTCTGTTGAGAAGTCTGCTATAAATCTTACTGTTCATCTTTGAAAGGATTGTGTCTTTATTCTGTTTTTAAGAGGTTCTTTTTACCTCTGGTTTTCAATCTTTTTGTCTCGGTTTTCAAAAACATTCTTATGTAACTGAGGTTTGAAATTTTAATTTCAATCATAGTTTGTGGGCCTTTTTCAATTTGTGAGTTGATGTCTTTTAGAGATCATTGAAAACTCTTACCCATTAGATCTTCAAATATTTCTGCCACATTCTCTTTCCCATCTCCCTTTGGGACTGTCATCACATATGTGTTAGCCGGCGTCCCACGTGTTTCTAGCATTTCTTTCTGTAGTTTAAATTTTGTTTCTCTATTACTCCAGTTTGGATACTTTATAGAGACCCCTCTTCAGCCTCTTGTTATTTTGTTGGTCTGTTTTTTGAGTATCCTTACTCTGGCAAAGGATAATTCACTAGATACTAAAGAGATCTCCATTATATTAAGTCCTTAAAGTGAGGGATTTTCCTTGTGTGTTCTTCCGTAGTTCAATCTTGAAACATTAAAGAAATAAATTCTGGAGAAATAATGAGGTATTTCAATTCTGTATTGCAATAGACTCAATGCCTGTGTTCCGCCTGAAATTTATATCCTTTAAACTTCAAGAAGATATTTGGAGGTGGGGACTTTGGGATGTGATTAAGTCATGAGGATGGAGTCTTCATGAATGAGATTAATACACCTATAAAAAAGGTCCCTTCTGCCATGTGAGGTTGTGGTGACAAGTAAGTTATCTATGAACCAAGAAGTGGATCTAACCAGATACCAAATCCACGGGGTCTTTGATCATGAACTTCCCAGCCTTCAGAACTGTGAGAAATAAATTACTGTTGTTTATAAACCACCCCGTTGATAGCATTTTGTTATAGCATGCCCAACTGGACTAAGACACTTTCTATTACAATAACTACTACTCTTGTGGGGCATTCATTAACATTTTTCTCTCCCCTATTGTTTTCAATGTTTCCTATGTTATTTGATTCTTTGTGGGCCTGTTCCTAAAACCAGGACTAGTTATTTACCACCAGCATTAAGATTTCTATTATATCCAATAAAGAACCTGAATAGAAATAGGCAGAGGGCTATAAACTTTTCTAGTATGCTCTGTAGTAGGGACACCTAGATAAAATAATACTAACAATAATCCCACCAATGGTTCTTTCTGCGATTGGTGAGAAAGATCTAATATAACTTAAGAAAAGAAAGAACAAAATATTGAATGAAAGTTAACAAACATCTTCAGCTTGGAACTGTTCTAAGTGTTTATTACACAAAAATCAAAACCAAGACTCGTCTATGCTTTTAAAATGTAACATTAGCACACCTAAATGTAATATTAGCACACCTATTTAGCACCCTAAATATCATTTAAACTCCTCTGGAAGAAGAGTCTTTACAATTTGTGAACATTTATAAACCTGAGACGGGAAAGAATATAAACGCTGTGTTTTTGGTTATGCATGTTCTGAATGGAACTAGGTTCATTCCAGGTGAATAGACATGAGGAGGCAGCTACAGGAGTATTCTATATTTATTTAAGTAACTATCACTCCCTTAAGGAAAATATTTCACAACTCTAATGGGGAAGTGAAGAGAAATCATGCATGTTATAATGCCTTCAAGTATAGCAATGGCCTGAGACCCCAGAGAAGGAAGCCATATGCTAAGAAATTATCCAGCTTGACAACACCTAGGAAACAATGAAGGGACGGGAACTTCCTGGCTCCTTCCACTGCCCTAACAAGGGCTTCCACATACCAGTAGCTGTCATTGATAACTACAGCATCTACCCTAGAAAACTACAGCAGATTCTGAGGAGAAACCAGGTTTTCCTCAAAACTAGAGGTAGAGTTGGCAGGGGTGGTGGGAAATGAGCAGGTATGCTTACGTGGAGAAAAATATCTGTAAACACAGTATCATTCTCTTGTCATTGGTTCATCAGAACCAAACATAAATTTTCTCCCTCATAGTTCGTTAGTAGTGGGCTGCATAGCCCCTTGAATATTAATGTTAATCATATCCTCAGGTAATATATTAAAAGAGGACCACTAATTTGTTTCAGAATTTTAGGAAAATTTCTAGGAAAATGTCCTGGATTTCATAGCTCTCACATATCATCTACTATCTTTTTTGCTTTCTGCCACTAAATAAAGCATGTTAAGCATTAACTGAGAGATGAGAAAAGCTCCCTCCTGCATTCTGAATAACACCATGTTATGACTAAGCACAGCTTTGCAAGATACAATAGATTCAGAGACCCTTCCAGAGCCAAAAGTATGTTAATGTCTCCAAATATATGTGATGAGTGATTACATTTTTTTAAAAATTTTTTTACTGCAAAATATGATGTAGTGAAAAGAAGGGCCATCTGTACCCCAGTGTTCATAGCAGAAATGTCCATAATTGCCAAACTGTGGAAAGAGCCAAGATGCCCTTCAATAGACAAATGGATAAAGATACGGTCCATATATACAATGGAATATTACACAGCCATCGGAAAGTATGAATACCCAACTTTTGTATTAACATGGATAGGACTAGAGGAGATTATGCTGAGTGAAATAATTCAAGCAGAGAAAGTCAATTATAATATGGTTTCACTTACTTGTGGAGCGTAAGGAATAACATGGAGGACATTAGGAGAAGGAAACGAGAAGTGAATTGGGGGAAATCGGAGAGGGATATGAATCATGAGAGACTGTGGACTCTGAGAAACAAACTGAGGGTTTTGGAAGGGGGTTGTGGGCGGTTGGGTGAGCCTGATGGTGGGTATCATGGAGGGCAGTATTGTATGGAGCACTGAGTGTGGTGCATAAACAATGAATCTTGGAACACTGAAAAAAATAAAATTAAGATGTTAAAAAAATTAAAAATAAAGATTTATTTATCTGAGAGAGAGAGCACAAAGAGAGAGAGAGAGCATTAAGTGGGGAGGCAGAGGGAGGAGCAGGAGCAGACCCCTCACTGATCAGGGAGCCCAACACAGGATTTGATCCCAAGACCCTGGGACTGTGGGATGCTTAACTGACTGAGCCACCCTGGCGCCCCTGATCAGTGATTACATTAAGAAGAAAAACTGCTGAGAATCAACATGTTAAATATGTTTATAAGCACAGCACAAAATGGACAAACAAATGAAATTCTGATCTCCTCATCAAACAGAGGCAAGAATGGCTAGAATCAAATTTCTCCCCCTGTGGTGGTAAGACCTCTGAGAAGTAACATTTTCAAAGGTTTTGTTTACCTCTGTTGACTATGGGAGATGCTAAAAAGTGTAGTCATTAAAACAAGTTAAATGGCACAATTTCAACTGCATCATTTGTAGCCATTTGGATTTCAATTTTCACTAAAAGTTATTTCATTCTGTCCTACCTATCCCACCCCCACCACAACAGAGCCAGTACTATCACCTCCGTAGCTCTTTCTGCGCTCTTCAGCGTGATGAAATAAGTTGTTTCCAGAATATTTTGCATGGCTAAGAAGAAAGGATTGAATAAAATCTTATAATTTACAAATCTCATTTGGCAAAATATGTGCATATAAATCAACATTTCTGTTGAAGGCCCCCAAATCCTTTTAGTCTCCCACTGAATTACTCAGTGTCCCACATAAGAATACATTCAGGGGAATAAGGCATTTTGAAAGTGTCTCACTTGATACTGATGGTTAAAAAAATAATTCAATGAGATGATCCCACCTTGAAGCCTCATTTGAGCCTTCAAGATGGAGATGGGGCTCAGTCATACCATTTTGTTCTAAAGCTGCCAAGATGAAGACCTAAGAGAGAAAGGCCTCTGGTCATATGAGTGGTGCCATTCTACTCAAAAGAGGACTCTTTACACACACACACACACACACACACACACACACATACACACACACACACACACGCATACATCCTAGGTGATGGGTGTGGTAAAAGGAGCAGAACCTGGACAGGGCAGAACTAAATTTGAATCCAAGTTCTTCACCTTGATCAAACCATTTAAACTTGTTTAGCTTCAAGTCTTTCCTTTGGAAAATGGAGGTAATAATATCTACCTCTTTTTTTGTGAGTTTTGTGAGGATTAATAAGGCATTATGTATCCCTGAACCTGGCACAGAGTAGGCTCACATCCAATAATGGTCATCACATCTTTCGTCCTCCCTATTCCCCAGCTATAACAGGTTGGCAAGGAAAAGCACAAGAACTCTAGTTCAAGTAATGGTTCCTAAACTACATCCAGAGTTTTTAGCAGTATGCCCTCTGTCTACGAAAAAATAAATCACACATGTTCCTGAAACTCCAGCGTTATTGGCTTCTCACAGAAAGGGTGGGTAGTAAAATCTAGATCCAAATTGTCTTACTGTCAGCCTATCAGACACATAGCATCCAAAGAAATATATAAAACAATGCATTTCTTCAGATTTGACTTCTAACTGGGGTGGGACCTTAGTTCTTAACACTTAATACATCCACATAGCCACCACCTAAGAGACAGCAGAGAAACCCCTCCTACACCAACTTTATCTTCCCAACTTTATCTTGGAAACAAAGAGGTTCCTGTTTCATTCTGTGTCCTTAGAGCATTCTCTTTTTGTGTGTCAGTAATCATCTCTGCACTCCACCAAATGCCATCTAGATAGTTCTCAGGCAGAGCATTCTGGGAGAGGGAGGAGAGGAGGGAAAGAGGCATTCAGAGATGTCTTCGTTTAAGATGCAGTAGCTTCCTGATGATGAACACACTCACACTGCCCAGAAAATCTTGTGGGCATCTCCGAAGTATTCTTACGTGTGTTTTCTCCCAGTGAGAAAAGGAGAAGGGAGAAAAATAGACACATACTGCCATGCCCCTTGTGTGGCAACATACGGTCCTCACGAAGGCCAGTGTCTCCCTCTGAACTTACTTGTGTGTGAAAAGGTACTAAGGTTTCTCCATATGTACTTTGCCTTCACCATTCAGTCTCCTGACTCGTAGTTCCCAGGACCAACAGCTTATACACTGCTCTCCACCAACGACACTCCCTCTGTCAACCTGCACACACACACCAGAGGTCACACTGCTTCCAGTATACTATTTATAATCCCCATCTGGACACTGCTAGCTCCAGATTAAGTTCTTTATAAGGGGGTACATGTCCTCCCTCGTTAGAAATGGTAAAAAATATCTCCACACCCTTGAGGGGAAGAATTACTAAGCCCCTAGGCCCTCCAGCATTACCTTAGATGGAGTAGAGGGGACTCTTCTTGACTTTGGAATCAAGCCTATTAACCTCTTCGTGGGAGAGAGGTCAATTTTCTGAAAAAGAACAGATCCTCTCCCTACCAGCTCCCAGAGGAATAAGAGAGCATTCTGAGCCCTTGGCTTGGTCCAAACTTCAAACAAACCTGTTTGAAGGTATCCTAGGTGGCCTTTCATTAGACTGAACGTTGGTTTCAAATACTATTGAGTACCATCTATTAAGTGCCCTGGATTGCTGATTCCTCTGCAGGTGACAAGGGATCAGTCTTAGACTTTCTCATCCTAAACAACTGAATCACTTTCATTTGTAAACTACTCTCAAAATTTCTTCCTTGATAAGAATAGACCCAAGAGAAGAATTTTTAAATTGTTAAGATCTTTTTTTTCTGAACCTGTATGATATGTGCCTGGGGTGGTGGAGGGGGAGAGTGGGTAAATAGTCCATTTCCACCAATATATCACCAAACAGACAAGCAAAAGTCAGTGTTGATTAATTCTAGGAGTCTGCTGATTGAATGATTTCTAGATGCACTGACTTCTGGGAAGATAACTTTTCTTGAATACAGCAGACCCAGCAGTCTCATTTTGTCACCACATTCCCCACTGTGAGAGACAGAAGAATGACCCTAAGTACCCCCGCCCCTGCAACTTTGCTCCCCAAGTTCAAGTGATCATGCACTACCCTGGATCTGGAAGGGATTATTTCCAAATAGGACACTTCATTTCCAGAGCAGGGCCCTCCTGATCCTGGAAAAGTCATGTACCTTCCCTGCTAGAGGGCTTACTTTCCCCTTTGTCCATTGCCCACAGTCCCCAGGCTTCTTATTGAGGGTTTTGCCCACCTTATTCCGACAGGGGCAGTGGTGAGGAGTCTTGCCTGACAAAAATTCTCAGCAGAATGTGAACATCTTTCCAGCATTCATCTTGTCTTCCTCAGTCAGGGGTCTGATAACACCCAGTTCTCCAATGTGAACTGGAGAACAGGGGCTCCTCTCCCAACAGTCTGAGGCATTCAGAACCTGCAGCACAGCACACTGATCCACTTCTGCCCATTTGTTTAATGTTATTATGCTTTCTTATAGAACCTGTCTCCTTTCATCATCCTAGCACTTCTTATGTCCAATGCTAGGAAGAGGAAGGGAAAGTAGGAAAACCTTGTCCTTCCATTCACAAACACACACAATCTTGTACATGATTTGAAGATACACTTTTACCACCTGTGTAAAGGTGGCTAGAACTGCCATAACGAAGTACCACAAACTGAGTGGCTTAACCAACAGAAATTTATTGTCTCACAGTTCTGGAAGCTAGAAATTCAAAAATAGGGTGTCAGTAGTGTTGGTCCTTCCTGAGGGCTGTGAGGAAGAGATCTATTTCCAGCCTCCCTCCTTGGCTCGCAGATGGCCATCTTCACTCCGTACCTCCTCACATGGCTTCTCTTCTATCCATGTCTATCTCTAGGTCCAAATTTTCCTTTTTATAGGGACACCAGTCACATTGGTTAGAACACACCCTAAAGACCTCATTTTAACCTGACTACCTCTGTAAAGACCCTAGATATTTTTTGGCAGGGAGAGGGGTTCACACAATTCAACCACAACACTTCCCATTCATAGACTCTTCAGGAAAACCCCCAGACTAAAGTATGGTAATGATACTAATGATACTATGATACTAATGATATTTTAGTATCATTGTAGTATAAGACTAAGAGTCCAGTGGCAATTAGAAAAGAGTTCTGTCTAGTCCTTACATTGATGCTCAGTCAACAACAAAATACTGTACTCCCACCCACAGATTCATTGATTGCATCACATATAAACATTTTTTTATTCCAAATTTCTGTACGTAATGTGAACTCCTGGCATCTTAAATGGGTCCGCTGTCAAATGGGTAATTTTAAAAGGGCTCTGGTATTTTTCAATTAATTTTGTTCCTAATATTGTACATAATAATGGGATTTTTTGCTGAAATTTATTAACTCTAGTGAATTAACAATGTGCTGAATAAATTGCCAGAGTGAATAAAGTTGCACAGACAATGAGTTTTCCACTTGCCAATTTTTTGTTTTGCACTGCTTAGGCAGTAACAACATGGTTTTGTACTCTGTAAGATCGCTGTAAGATCAAGAAATTACCGTTCACCCAGTTTAGCTCAGGGCTCTGAGGAGTTCTTTAAAAGTTAAATATCCAAGATCTATAAAGAACTTCTCAAACTCAACACCCAAAAAACAGATAATCAAGTCAAAAAATGGGCAGAAGACACGAGCAGACACTTCATCAAAGAAGACAGACAGATGGCTAACATACATGAAAAAGTGTTCATCATCATTGGCCGTCAAGGAAACCCAAATCAAAACCACACTGAGATACCACCTTATGCCACTTAGAATGGCAAAAATTGACAAAGCAAGGAACAACAAATGTTGGAGAAGTTGTGGAGAAGGGGAATCCTCTTACACTGTTGTTAGGAAAGCAAGTTGGTGCAGCCACTTCAGAAAACAGTGTGGAGGTTCCTCAAAAAAATTAAAAATAGAGCCACCCTATGACCTAGTAATTACAGTAATTAACTGGGTATTTACCCCAAAGATACAGATATAGTGAAAAGAAAGGCCATAGGCACCCCAATGTTCATAGCAGCAATGTCCACAACAACCAAAATGTGGAAAGTGCCAAGATACCCTTCAATAGACGAATGGATAAAGATGTGGTCCATATACACAATGGAATAATACTCAGCCATCAGGATGAAGACCCAACTTTCGCATCAACTTGGATGGGACTGGAGGAGATTATGCCAAGTGAAATAAGTCAAACAGAGAAAGTCAATTATCATATGGTTTCACCTATTTGTGGAACATAAAGAATAGCATGGAGGACAACAGGAGAAGGGAAAAATGAAGGGGGAGAAATTGGAGTGGGAGACAAACTATGAGAAGACTATGGACTCTGGGAAACAAACAGAGAATTTTAGAAGGGAGGCAGTGGGGGGATGTGTGAGCCTGGTGATGGGTATTAAGGAGGGCATGGATTGCATGGAGCACTGGGTGTTATATACAAACAATGACTCATGGAACACTACATCAAAAACTAATGGTGGTGACTAACATAACACAATAAAATTTTTTTTTAAAAAGAAGTTTTAAAGAAATGTTTGGTGAAATTTGAAAAATATCATCTACTTTAGAAGTTATTCTTTGATGGGGTGCCTGGGTGGTTCAGTCAGTTGAGCATCTGACTCTTGGTTTCAGCTCAGGTCCTGATCTCAGGGTCAAGCCCTCCATTGGGTTCCATGCTCAGCAGGGAGTCTGTTTGAGATTCTCTCTTTCTCTGCTCCTTACCCCTAGTCTCTAAAATAAATACATCTTTTTAAAAATGAAGTTTATTCTTTGAAAAAATAACCCTTCTTCCGTTGTCCTTTGAAGAAATGGCACTGTAAAACAAATTAAGCCAGACAGAAAATAAGGTTTCTAGAAGGGATATTGGTTTCACACAGATTTGAAATTTCAGAATCACACCTGCCCCTCAGGCCCAGAGTCTATTTCAGAAACCAAGATGACTTTTTGCTTTCAGCTATTACGTTTTGATAAAGCCTAAACCCTATTTTTCCCCCCAAATGCTCTTAGAACAACACTATCTTTTCATAAAGGTCCAAATACTTTATTTTGCCATGCAAACCAAAAAGAATTCTGGAGATTCCCCCAAATGAAAATCCAATGAGAAGAATCTATGCCGAGAAATAATATGAGCTCTTTCTTCTGTTACATTTAGGTGAAGGCCATGAAGTATACTGAGTCACCCAAAATTTTCAGAAAGGTTGGGGTCCTCTGAACCTCACATTCTTGAATCAGGCCAATTCTCGATGGTGTGACGACTGGGGAGGGAGGCAGAACACCTGGGAGAATGTGTCACACTCAATAACTGAGACAGCTTGTTAACATCCAGTATCACTTTGGAATATAGGTAGTTAATATCCATCTATGCTAACTTTATTGGACTTAGTATATTTTTTCAGAAATGTGCCCCCAGGTGATCTCCCAGCCTACTTATCCTCTCTCAATACTGTTCAGTCTGAATATTTGAGGGGGTTGACATCTTTGAACCCACATCAGGTACAACTATGCCTGGTCTGTCAGGTAGAAGTCTGAGAAACTGACAGTCCAGCTCAGCTGGCTCCTAAGAGCAACCCTCATTTTCAACCCTCATTTTCATCCCTACATCTTTACCTCTGGGTTTCCCCATCCCAGGCAACATCTCCTGTTTTGCCGGGGTTAACCCAATGAACGCAGTTACCGGCATTTCAATAGTTTTGAGATTTGTGAACTAATTTGCATCTCAGTTTCTTCTTCTGGACAATTATGAGTGATATATCCGTATTTAGCAGTTGTATAAGCAATTTAATCACCTCTCTATTTTGACGTGATGAAGAGATCCAGTCTCAGAGGAAGCTTTCTCATGGAATGGCTGGCAGTCAGAGGATGCCTCCTTTCGGATCATGGCTCAGGTGGTTGTGGGTTTCCACTTCAGTTTCTTGGTTGTAGGAAGCTGAGAAGTGAAACCTGACCTCAGAGCATTTGCTAAACAAGCAGGTTATTTTCAATGCCGTGCCAGGATTCTGTTCTCCATGCTTTTCTTGAAGTTGGTTATTAGAAATTGAGGATTGTTTCTCATTGGTCCACATATTAGCCAGAATTCTTCAGGGAAACAAAACCAATAGGGGACATACATGCAAAGAGATTTATTATAAGGTATTGGCTTACATGATTATGGGGATGAGATGTCCCCTGATCTATAGTTGCAAGTTGGAGACCCAGGAAGGCCAGTGATGTAGTTTGAAGTCCTGAGGGTCAAAAAGTCGATGGTGTGGATTCCTGCCTGGGTCTGAAACCAGAGAGCTAGGGGAGCTAAGGGCAAGTGGAGATTGATGTCCACCTAACCAGTCAGGCAGACCTCATTCAGACCTTCTCTGCCTTTTTGTTTTATGCAGGCGCTCAACAGATTGGATGAGGCCCACTCACACTGGGGAGGGCCATCTGCTTTACTTAGCCCACCAATTCAAATGCTCATCTCTTCCAGAAACACCCTCATAAGCACCCAGAAATAATGCTTCCCTGGATATCTGGGCATCCCACAACCCAGGCAAGTTTACACATAAAATTAACCATCAAAAGTCACATCCCCTGGGATTGTCACATGAAAAACAGGAGCTTACTTTCCATTGACTTGTTTCCTTTTAAGTCACGGAAATGGGGATTTCTTTTTCATTGGCTCGCAAGCTTATATATTTCTTGGTAAACCAACAATTAACAATACTGGGCCCAGAACATATCTGCAGCCAGCAGTAGGCTTCATACAGATTCGATCTGCTCTTTTTCAATGGTGTGTGCAGCACATAAACTAACTTAATGCTTGCTTTCATTCCTTTATCTTGTAGAGCAAGAACAGAACATTGAAAATCCCCAATTCACTCAGGCTAACTTGACCTAGAATTATATTGTTGATGAAGGCATTTGGGGGAACACCAACGTAAGACAAATGGAAGAGAATAGACAAAATCAGGAATCCGATTCTTTCAAGCCAAAAAAAAAAAAAAAAGAGAGAGAGAGAGAGAGAAATAATTGCCCTTCCACAATTGCACATAATTATAGTATGCTATAATGTGCATAATATTGGAAATACATTCCATTTAGTTTACCAACCCTTAAATTATCTAACCGATATGTTTTATAAAAACTTTATACAGTGTGGAATACACCTTTTCTCTCTCTTCCCCCCCCCCTTTTTACTTCATTTCTTCCTTTTTGTGCTCTCTTGGTGAAATTTAACAGCACGAGAACAGAGGGTATTCATAAGATTGCAGTAAATCATTCTCTCCTTATATATTTTACATTATAGTCTGCAAACTTAAAAATTTAAGCACTAGATTTAAATCAGTAACACTCTAAAGGAATTTCGTTGGTATTTAAATTTTTTATTAAATACGGTGATTTATAATTACTGAAAGAGTTACTACCTATGAAATTATTTTCTTGTCTCACTAGGGAGTAATTTGTATTAGTTGTAAACATTCTATGTTTAATTATGTGTAACTTTCATATAAAATTCATCTATGAAAATATACTTACAATATAAATCATTTTATAAATGACTTTTTTTTACTTAGCTAAGTAATGTGAACATTTTTCTTATCATTAGTAACATCAGACAAATTTCCGTAATTGCTCTCCACAAAGGCTAACTTACAAATCTACCAGTAATAAACAAAAAATCTTCTTTCCCCTATATTGGCAATGATTTTCAAAATACAGATCTACTCTGTTAACATGATCATTAAAAAAACTAGCTCATTGTTTTGTTTTGAATGTCTTTGATTTTAAGTTGGAAAATATATTTGTTGTTACCAATTTAATGACTGTTTCCTTTGCATGTGTTCTCCTCTGGGATATTCACTCACCTTGTTCTTACTGGTGTAAAAGCTCTTTATGTATTAATATTATTAACCGTTTGTCTTTCATAAATGTTATAAAAATTTTTTCTTTTCTCTCATTTTATCATCTGCTTTTATATTTTGTAAAGTGGCTTTAATGTCCTAAAGTTCTAAATTTTCATGACATCAACTCTATTTATCATATCTTGCTGTTTCTACCTTTGGTGTATGGCTGAGCAAGGACTTTTTTACCTTGAATCTATATAATATCCACCAACATTTTCTGCAGGCTTTATGGCTTTATTTTTATATGTATACCTTTAATCCATATGGAATTTAGATTTATTTAAAATTTTTTATTTAAATTCAATTAATTAACATATGATGTATTATTGGTTTCAGAGGTAGAGTTTTATAATATATATAACACTTACATATATAATCTTCTATATACATAATCTTCTACAATACCCAGTGCTCATTACATCACATGCCCTCCTTAATGTCCATTGCTCAGTTATTCCCCCAACCCCTGCCCCTCCAGCAATCCTCAATATGTTTCCTATGATTAAGAGCCTCTTAAGGTTTGGAATTTATTTGGATTTAAATGTGAACTAAGAAACTAACTGTTCCTCTGCTTTATTAAATAATTCATAATTTCAACATAGATTTAAACCTCTTCATTACACTTTGTTTTTTTTAGAAAAATCTCCTATACATAGATCCTTTGTTAAGATCATTCTGCAATTTTTGTTGTTTCTGTTTTTTTGTTATATGATTAAGACTATATTTTTGATCATAGGAAGGAAGATCGACAGTTCCACCAAATCGAATCTTCCCTTCAGCAGCTCTCTCGAATCAAGTCGTGAATGTCCTTCAATAAAATATTTTCACTGTCTTATCCAGAACTTATTGAATAAACATTTAATATATTTAGCAGCTATTTGGAATTGGATCACTCTTTCTCTTTTATTTTCTATTTGACAGCCGTTGCTATGAAAAGGGTATTTTGTTTTTATTTTATTTGTTTGTTTATTCCTTTGTTTGTTATTTTATTTGATTATCATACTCCTGAGGATTTTTAGCATAGGAGAAAGGACTGGTGGTATTCAAGGAATTCAGAATTACTTTTAGTTACTATGGTTTGATGCTATGGTGATTGGAAGAAATATTGAATTTCTGTCAGAGATTAGTGAAAACAAAGGTGAAATTGTTTTTCCATCCAAGTTGACAAATCCCAAGTTAAGAGCCCCTGATGACTTTGGCACTCCTTAGGCTATCCTTGAAGTTTCTGTCAGTTCAGATGAAGATGAGAGAACATGCCCTTAACAAATTTTTGCCAGGGATATATTTTTGACTCCTTTATTTTTCAGTCTTTCTAAGTCATTTCATTTCAGATAGCTCATGTGCACATCACTCATAGACTTGAATCCAGTCTGAGAGTCCCTCACAATTATTATGGGTATCGAACTACTTCAAACTTATCCCTGCAATCTTATTTTTCTGTGATTATTTTTCATGCTTCGATTTTATTTTGTTTTGTAATTTGTTACATTTTTTGCCTCCTTTTAAAAATAAATTTAGAAGTTTTATATAACCAATTTCTATCCTTTCAGAGTTTTAAAATACATTTGAGCTTACACTTTTCTGTCATTGTTGCTACCAACAGTAACTTAAGACCTAATACCAAACATAAAGGCAGGCCTAATTGAAAGGATGTTTTTTATCTTTTTCCTACCCCATGCTACTTATTTACCCACGCTGAACAGAAAGGAGAAAAGGAAGGATGGAAAAAGTCCTATCACCTATCCCCTTAGGTCTTGGTAGGCACTGAGAGGTAGAGAACATGCAGCTAATAGAAGGAGACAGAGCAGTTTTCCTACACTACTTTGCAGATGACATGGAAGGAGGAATGAGACGCAGTTCAGGAGCTAGTTCTTTTTGAAGTAGCTTGCCTAAGACTGCCATGCCATTAGCCAACTGTAGTCTGTCCACGTGGGCATGGCCGTGAGCCCAATCTACAGCAGCAGTATTTTACCTAGTGCGAGTGTCCATCTTTCTCTCCACTTGGGTCTCCTCACCTATTTTCTCTGTATTTGGGGGGCTCCTGGCTTGAAATATGAATTTTGCTTATACTAATATATCCCCTCCTCTGCCTTGCACCATATCAGCACCCACTTATTAGCTAATGACTTTTTCATCATCTTGATCACGTGGCAAATGTATGTAAGCATATATATGTTTATACTTGTATAAATACCCACACTAATACAAACAACTTCTATTTCACTATGTATATTTCAAGGGCAGTATAGAAGTGTAATTAAGAGGATGGAAATGGGAGCTAGATCTTCTAGGTTCAAATCCCAATTCAGCTATTTACTGACTAAAAATTTGAACATGATTTTTAACTTCCCTATGTTTTAGGTTATCTGTAAAGTGAGAATAAATATTAATAACACCTCCTTCATGGAGTTACTGTAAAGATTACTTGTTGACACCGTGTTTAACATGGTGCATAGCCCACAGCAGGTGGTCAGGAAATGTTAGTTATTACATATTACACACATAAAACAAGCAAGTGCTCACAAGTAGCGCTTGTAGACCTCTGGAGCTGGGGTTTGTCTTTATTAGGTGCTGAGGGTAGAAAAGGAGAGTTTCCAATAAGTTTGGGTTTTCCCACAAAGCCCTTTTGACCTCACAAAGGTGTTGCTAGTCTTTAACCCCACCCGGGTTGTGACATCCGAAGAGGGGAACAACTCAGGGAATTCTACAATCCCAGGAATACACTGCCACCAGAGTTCTTCCTACCCAACTCCCTTCTCTCAGCGAGAGACTTGGGAAGTCCATGATGGTGCACTGCATTCTAGAAACTGTAGCGTTTCCACTTCCTCTGCTGTATTTCTCAGGGGGTAAGGCGTGCAGTGTGATCTCTGAAATAATATGGGGGCAGAATCAGGAGAAATTCCTCTAGCCTTCTTAGAGAAGCAAGTGTCTTTTTTGGTTGGGGTACACCTGGCTCCCTGAGGCAGACAGAGGAGATAGAAAGTCTATTCCTACTGTTTTTATGCTCTCATTGTTTCCAGAACAAAATACTGAATAGGATTTTTTTCCCTCGGCCCAGTTCCATTTGCTTTAGACTTAGTACATTTCTACCCAGTTTATTATAATCGTTTTTAAGTTTCAGCTTTTGATGGTATGACAACCTTTCTGTCTGTTGTCATAAGCGATTTAATTGGAAGCTGTTAGATGGTTGCCATTTGAAGCGGGAGCCTCCACTACCATCTCTTCTATAGTTTAACTGTTATTAAAGTCCCCGATAACATGTACGATTCTGAAATACACAGTAACAGTTTATTTAGTGGTGTTTGTTTTTCCGCCTAGAATCTGAGAAGTTGATTCTTTGAAAAATTAAAAAAAAAAAAAAAAAAAAAAAAGCCAAAGCTGTAGTTTATTTTTCAGAGTGAAAATTTTCACAATCAAGCCCTAGTTTCCTACTCATTTGTAGTCTACAATTTGTTTGGGAGATCTGAAAAGCTCTGTAAAATGGAAACTTCTTTGAAATTGCTCTGAGTCATCAAGCAAGAGCCATCATTTCTCATCTGATCCACCAAACAGACCTGTTCCCAGGAGGTGGCTTGATATTAGATCTCAGGAAATACTCAATTTTCTCAAGAATAGGAAGTTGTGATTGAACACAACAGTGCCACCAGCGACTGTGATTCAGAATCCCACAAGGTGGGAATTCAGAAAGTTGCGTTTCAATAGCATGGTGATCTGGGGCAAATATTTGACACCCCATACTTGGACATTGATAACACTATTTTCATGCACGGGAAACACTTGGTATCCTATTTCCTTTGAATCCAAGCTGGCAGAACCTGTCTCCCATAAGAGAGAATGAAAAGTCAGATGCTTACTTTGTCATCTTCTCTTACGACTAGGGGATAGACATATGACCCAATTCTGATCAGTGAGGTATAATGGGAAGTCTGATGTGAAGAACAATTTTCTGCCCTGATTAAGAAACCCGGGTGGGAACTGAGAAACAGAGAGGCCTCACTCCTCCTGATAAAAAAGAGGCAAAGAGATCCCACCCCTCTCTTCCAGCTTTTGGATATTGGCATGAGAGGATGTGATCTTTGGACCTGTAGTAGTCATCTTGTGACAAAAAGATGACCCTGATAAATCAAAGATGCCAGAGTGGAAAGACAGGAAGCAACTCAGTCTTCAGTAACTGCTGAGTTACTGAAACAACCTTGGGACTACGTACTTCCAGATTTTTCTACTGGAGGAAAAAAACAAGTCCTTGAGAGAACTTACTGCCTTTGGTGGCCAATACCCTGCTCTGGCCACACAGGAACACAGCACTTCTCTGCCACCAAAGCATGACCCATTGACTTGAAATGCAATGTGACTAGAAGCATTGTGGCCACGTCCAGTGTTTGAATCCCCGCTGCTCTTCCCTGCAGTGGTAATCAGGGGAGCACGTACACTGATGGTGTTGCCTAAGATCCAAGCATTTGGAATGATGAGCCAAAGCCTAAAAATCAGCTGCTGTGGAGAACTGCCTGAACTCTCTGCTGACTTAGCATGAGTGAGAAATAAATTTCTGTTGTGTTAAGCAACTGGTGGAGGTTGTTTGTTACCACTGTATAATACAGGCTACTGTGCCTGATATGCTCCTAGTAGAGTTGAAAGCATCCTAATTGATACAACATGTATAGCCATTTGAGCTGCAAACAACTTTTTCTGTAAAATAAGAGGGTTGCATTCATGGTGAAGGGAGTATCTACCATTTTTGTCAGGCTAGCCTCCAGCCTCCATCTTTTAGTAACAATTTTGCTTAAGGAAACCATCATAGTAAACGTGTCTTTCATGGACCATGTCTTGTCAGCACTCACTTCTACTCACAGAAAGCTGCTTGCCGTAAACCTCTAGGACTCTTTGTCAGAGAACTTTTTTCTAGTTGTAATAGGGTGTTCAATTTTTACACATGGTAAGCCAGAAGTACCCAATAGTTAATGTCCCAGAAGTCCTCAACAAATCTTGTAAAGACATATGGTTGAAAAATATCCTGTCTTCCTCATCTCTCAGTTAACTAACTGATCTGTTCTAAACTGTCTCCCTTGGGGTCAGAGTTTGGTTGCCCAGAGTGAGAACTGCTTTGGTAACATATCTTTTATTGGCTTCTTTCCCTTCCCTGTCTCTCCTCCACACTATAAAAAACAAACAAACAAACAAACAAAACATCGCTGGGATCAGCTCCCAAATAAACTACTTGTTCTTGAATCCTTGTCTCAGAGTCTGGGGGAACCCAACCCAGGACACTATTTCTCTCCAAGCAGACCCAATCTTTTTGCAGCTGTCAATAAAGGTACAATACCTGCTCTGTCTTTGATATTTGGATCTCGAAGGCAGTCAAACAAAGACTATCTTTAAAGAGGCAGAGGCTCTTCAAAGGGTCTACTCATTAGTTCCTTCTTTAGAGATTCCTACAGCCCCTCTGGCTCCTGTCTTTTTTGAGCCAGATTTCTTGTGGACCACCAGTCCTATGAGTTATTCCATAACCTTTCAATAAATTCATTTTGGGCTGAGATAGCTAGAATTGCTTTCTGGGACCTGCAGTCAAAGAAATCAATGAATATAGATGATATATTAGGCCTCTTTCAGCTATAAAGATTTTGTGATAAAAATGAATTAGTTATAAATAGTATAAGAGTACTAAATGCTATGTATTTATTATTCATAAAATCAGATCCATAGAAGTCACTTTAAAATGTCAATGTTTTCATGTTTCTTCACATTTTACTTGAAATGGCATCTCTAGCTGATGAGGCTGTTTTCTAATATTTTAACATAATTCCCATAAACAGTTATTAATCTGGAAGAGTAAAATAACTTGGTGGTGGTCATGGGGGTTGTTTCATTTTTATCTGAGGTGACTATTAAGTTCCCATGATCTGGTGTAGAATCTTTAATTAAATATTTTTCAGAGTAAAAAGTTCTTGGGGTGCCTGTGTGGCTCAGTGGGTTAAAGCCTCTGCCTTCGGCTCGGGTAGTGATCCCAGAGTCCTGGGATTGAGCCCTGCATCAGGCTCTTTTCTCAGCAGGGAACCTGCTTCCTTCTCTCTCTGCCTGCCTCTCGGCCTACTTGTGATCTTTGTCAAATAAATAAATAAAATCTTTTTTTAAAAAAAAGAGTAAAAAGTTCTTAAGAGATTTCTATGCAAAGAAATCCATAATGCTATAATCATAGAGAAACTTTATGCTAATCTTACATACCTGAATATGAGCATTCATAGAGAAAAGCTATTTAAATATGATTTAGGGTGATGCTCCTAATAACCACATCTAGGGCAAGTTGAGAAACAAACTAAATAATGAGAGTAATGGATTCTAACCCAGAATATATCTATTTGTGAGTATGTAGTGATATAAATAATTGAATAAATAAATAAATGGGGGGAGAACTCCAATTAATAAATGTAGAAGGAATAGTGGAAATACAATCAATTGGTGATAGTATAGTAATAATTATCTCAGTCAAGAATAATTAAGAGATGCCAAAATTAGCAGGTGAAAAGTGTGATAAGAAACAAAATATTTACATAGTCTCAAATATCTCCCCACAAGATAGTTATCAAATACAAAGGGGAAAATAGCAATGTTATAGTGGAGGAACTTGGACCACTCTGCTTATCCAAGTGATCCAAGTTAATATCACCAGTAAAAGACAAAATGGCATCATGTGTCTTTTGATTTGATGTGCTGAGAAGGTGTAATAGTTAATTTTATGAGTAATGAGGTATCCAGATACTTGGCTAAACATCATTTGGCTAAACATCATTGGTATTTGTGAGGGTGTGTCTGGGTGAAATTAACATTTGAATTGGTAGAATGAGTAAGTCAAACTACTCTCCCCAATGTGAGTGGGCCTCGTCTAATCTGTTGAAGGCCTGAGCAGAATAAATGGACTGAGTGAGAAAGAATTTTTTCTCTCAGACTCAGACTGGACCTATACCATTGGCTCTCCTGGGTCTGGAGTTCTCAGCCTTCATAATTATATGAGGCAAGTACACACACACACACACACACACTTGGTTCCGTTTCTCTGGAAAACCCTGATTAATACAGATATTTTGATACTGAGAATGGCTTTAGAGGAACAGAATTTGAAGGTAAGTTTTCTGACTTGATTCTGGGCTGTCTGGAATTGATTCTCCAATTTGACTAGATTTAAAAATACTAGGAATTTGAGAGGCAAGGAGGGGGGCTGTGAGGAGAAGGGAGGAAAAAAATGAAACAAGATGGGACCAGGGAGGGAGATAAACCATAAAAGACTCTTAATCTCAGGAAACAAACTGAAGGTTATTGGAGGGGAGGGGGGTGGGGGGATGGGGTAGCTGGGTTATGGACATTGGGGAGGGTATGTGCTATGGTGAGTGCTGTGAATTGTATAAGAATGATGATTCACAGACCTGTACCCCTGAAGCAAATAATACATTGTATGTTAATAAACTAAAAGTAAAATAAAATAAAATAAAAAATGTCAATGACTCTGTCTCCAGGCATAAACAGAGCACTGATAGTCCATGGCATGACTTGGTGATACAGATATAAAATATTTGCATTGGATATTCTTAATCAACCACTTATAAGAAGTAGCTAGATGATGGGTATATATGATACTTACAAACATTTTTGGAAATCTAGCTAATATAATGAAGTTGGTTCACTGCTCCTGATGTTGCTACACAAAGCAGTGGAAGAAAAAAGGATGAACTCATGGATTCACATTCCTAGCTCAAGCACCACACAAAAGACCTGGAAGCTTCTACATGTGCCCTGAAGGATGCTTATCTCCTGCAGCTGCAACACTGAAACTGCTGAAAATCAAAAGCAGAATTTCATCCTGTGATTAGCTGAATTAGGACACAAGTTGAATTCCCAGACTTACAGAGTATCTGCTGTTGAGTGAGGGCATTGGTTGGGGAAGAATGGGATCCTGTAAGCTAGCATGTGGCTATGTGGGAAGACCCTGAGAGAGCTGGGGACACTGAGCTCCTAAATTCTGAGACTTCTCTGACAGTGAAGAGATTGCCCCACACTCACTGGAAGACAGACAAAGGCTAAGGAACCTCCACAGATTGGGGGACACCAAGACGGCATGCCACCTAAATGCAATGTGGGATCCTGGATTGGAATCTGGTCCAGAAGAAGCGTCATTAATGGGACAATTGATAAAATTTGAATGAAGACTTTAGATGAGTTAATAGTATTATATGACTATTAACTTCCTGTTTCTGATAACTGTGCCATGGTTATATGAGATGTTAACAGTTGGCAAAGCTGGGTGGAGAGTATGCAGGAATTCTCTGTGTTATTTTTGCAACCGTTTTATAAGTCTTAAGTGATCTCAAAATGAAAAGCTCAAAAATAAAAAAAGCAAGTTCAAAACATTAAAGTTCATTCCACAAACATGTGCTGAAATAGCAACTGGAGATGGAAGATACACTGAGGGAATAAATGTGAAAAATATCTCAGATATTGTTTAGGCCCTCTGAAATCATACTGTGTTCAAAGCAAGCTGTGATCTCACTGTGAAAAGCAAAATGGAAATAAGAAACTAGATGTAAAAAAAAAAAAAAAATCACAGAACAGCACGAAGAACAATGCAAAATGACCACTTACTCAATGCATAAATGTCAAGGAGTTCAGAAAAAAACAACTGATTGAAGAACGATTTGGCAGTATGAAGAAAAATGTGCCTGGAAACAAGTGAAGGACTTTGCCATATCTGAGTGATTTCCTTTCTCCTATTAATCTCTGATACTTAGAAATATGTACATCTCTATTGGTGAATATAGATGTTCTCTTTTTTCTAGTAAGTATGTATGTGTCTATAAATTATAAATAGAAATTTCTATCTCTGTAAGAAGGAAAGGGTGTATATAGGGAATTGTGCATAAGTTAGAAAATTCTGTGAAAAAATGGGAATTGTACTCCGAAGAGCAAGAAACTGATCAGCCCAGTGGTTATACAACAACAGAATGAAAAGAATAACACAGAAATCATTGGGAGGTGGAGAGGAGAAGTGAGTGGGAGACAAACCGTGAGAGACTATGGACTCAGAAAAAAACTGAGGGTTTTGGAGGGGAGGAGGTTGGGGGCTTGGGTGAGCCTGATGGTAGGTATTAAGGAGAGCACGTATTGCATGGAGCACTGGGTGTGGTTCATAAACAATGAATTTTGGAACACTGAAAAAAAATAAAATTCAAAAAAAAGAATATGTAATATTATAAGATAATGATATAGTATAGCAGCCAAAATTTGACCATTTAGTGTACGCCAGCCACTCTTAATCAACAATTTGACAGGTTAATTCACATAATCCTCACAACATAGGTGGTGGATGTATTGTTATTCCCCTTTTACAGATGATGGTAAAAATGGGATTTGACCGTAAGCAGTTTGACCCAGAAGTAAAGCTGTTAACCACCTGATTGCACTGCTTTGAATTTGCAAGAAAAGACTTGACTAAAGAGACCAGTCTCCCCTTCTCCTGGGAGATGAAATTTCTAATTTACAGTACTATAATGCCTTAATATAATAGTTCCCAGAAATAGGACCCTCCTATCACCCGGAGGGGATGGACTGGGGCATGGGCTGCACGGTGAGGAGTTGAAGGTATGGAAGGGGATGGATGGTGAGAAGGCTCAGACCTCGGGACATAGAGCCCCTCACTGTCAATGAGGTTGGTCGTAGCTCCCCTATTGGCAAGGGATGTCAAGGGACCAGAGTGAACTTCTGCCATACAGACGCTGCCTGTAGACCCCAGGATGGTCTCCTGCACATGGAATGATTAGAAAAGGTCTTTCGGGTAGAATTGGATTTGAACTGATGACATTAGGCCTTGTCACAGGTATCTTTTGGCTCCAAATTGGCATCTGGGAGGAGAGTCAGTGGCAGACAGTGAACAGATTCTCCTACACATGAATTTAAATTTGAAAAACATCCACAATTACTTCATATAATCTGTGTTCAGAAAATATGGACACCAACAGTCAGGACTCACTAAGGTTAATTGAATAGGAAAAAATAACATGATGAAAACATTTGACTAATATTTGTTCTGGGAGAATTTGCAAATGAATTTAGAGGAGGGTCAATTCAAAAGCCGACAGAAGCCAAGGAGATAATGGATTACAATCAAGTAAAACAGGCAGAACTGTTTTTTTGAAGAGGCTTTGTTTCCTTATTAAACACATATTCCATTCATTACTTCAACAATGAAATAGGCTCTCTCCAATTTTGCTTTTAAACACACAGCACTTTTGGACTGTCTTTTGTTTTCCTCGCTTTGATGGAGAAACATGGACAGAGAAATAGTTCTGTCCTGTGGGATATCTAACAATGTAAGCATGATGATAAATATGGACTGACTAGCTCTAATCATCAGAAGGAAGAGGGAGTTGGAGGTGGGGTGAGAATGGGAAGCTAGAGAGTGCATGCCAACTGCTGGGCACCATGCTCTGTGTGCCTACAACTGGTTTTTACCATGCAGAACGTGAGCCCAAGTGTTGTCAGACCTGCTGATTAGTCAAGAGAGGCTGGAAAAGCTACCTTTTTCTATGAAATATCTTGACCTGCCAATCTTTATTTATAACTTTTCAAACTATGTGTAGACCTCCTTGTTAAAACATTTATACGTTTTCCTCCATACTTGGGTAGTTCCTTCCTTCTGTACTAGAAGCTTCTCATCTCCTTTTCTGGATCCTTCTCTTCTGCTCATCATCTAAAATGAGGGTGTCCTGGATCCCCTTCTCTGTTGTAGCATCATCCTCCTGAGCAACCTCTCCTGACCCCACAGTCCTAAGCCACCAGTGTCAGAGATTCCCAAAACTCTTTCCAGCCCTGTCCTCTGCCTGACTCTTCAGAATCTGTCAAATCACCATCTCCAAATCAATGTCTAACAGAAATCTCAAATTATCATGGCCAGGAGAGAACTCTCCCCTGATCTCCTCCCCATCTAAGGAAATGGAATCACCATCCACCAAGTTGCTCAAGGCACACACACACACAAGCATTTTCTGCATATATGGTCTAATTTTATGCTTTCATATGTTCATGCATTTCCCTCTTCTTAGGAGATCCTTTCAGCTCCTTCTCCTCCTCTTTTCGCCAGGAACATTCCTATTTATCCTTCAAGAGTCCATTCCAGCATGATCATCCTCAGACAGCCTGATCAATAATTTTCTGGGCCCAGTGCCAAATGGGAATGTGGGTGTAGTCAATCTCCCCACCACACAGCTGGCCCCTCCAACCCAAGGGATTGTAGACTCTACACGGGGACACCCTTGGTACCTCAGTTGAGGAGAGGAGAGAGGCCCCACCAAGTTGCCTGTGAAACATGCCTGTGGCACTGCCAGAGCAGGGTGGGGACAACTGCCACCTTGCCCCACCCCAAGACGCTGCAGTGCCCAAACCTGACCTTGACCCTCCTTGCTCCTATGCCCTGGTGTCTGCTGGGGGTAAAGAGTAATGACAATATTCAGGCCTCATGGCTTCAGCCAGCTGGGAATGCACTGCTGAGAACCTCTCCTGAGGAAATGGAAGCAGTGGAAGGTGGAATTGCACTGAGCCAAGGCTTTAAGTCCTTGGCATATACTTCATTGTCCCACTGGACTTCACTTTAAAACTATTAAGGATTTCAGAAGGGGGCCATAAAGTATTACCCCCAGCATGCACACTTCTGAGACTGGGGCCCTGAGCTACTGGTTGCATGCCCATGAATCTGGTTCTGCTCAACAGGCCTTTGATCTATATTTAAAAGGCCTGACACATATGCTAACTGGCCAAGCTGGACCTAATTTATGCACCGTCCCTGCTTAGCTCTGCTGCAGTTGCCTCCCTCACTTCCCAGCCAGAACAGCCCAGCAATGGATCACACGTGACTGCCATGGCCACTGCCACCACCACTGACTGAGAAGTTTCCATGCAGCTCAACAAGGAGAGGTCACCATGTCTGAACACTTGCCAGAAGATACCTGTCTTCTTCAGGGTGGCTGGGAAAGGCTGGGAAACACAGCTGGGAAGGTGGGAAAGTTAACACCCTAAGGAAGATTTTAGTAGTGAAAGGCAAGAGAAAGGAGTCAGAGATATTGTCTGTCATTCCTTCCCCAAATGGACTGAAATGCAGTCATTTTATTTGGCCTCTGTGAGACGGGGCACCCCGCTGTATGTTATAAAGCCATGGCCAGCTTGGCATACTCCCTGTGGTTTCTCTCCTTTGTTCCTTTCCTCTCTCTCCTTTTCCCCTTACTCTTGCTTCCCTGAGACTGTACCTCAACAAAACATTGGCACAAAACTATTCCCTCAGACGGTCTTCTTTGAGAAAGCCAGCATGAGACAACTGGTACCCAAAGTGAGTTAGTAATAATGGCTGGCATGCTATGGCATCAGATTTGCTGATGTTCTCACTTGTGGTTGACTGGGATCCAGTGGAGGTTTACGTGAGCTTTGGGATATCAAGTTGCCACTGTAATTGATCAATACATGGGTAGAATAATTACAGAACTTTCACAGTGGATGAATACATATGATGGCATTGAAATCCTTGATAGTTTCAGTTAATTGTCATTTTAAGGCATACTTTGAAGATTATAGATGGCTCTGAAGCAGGTGGTAAGACCAGATCATAAAATACATCAAAAAAACCAGAGAAACACCCATGGAGGTAGAACTTGAGAGTGTTAGACCAGGGGAGCGAAAATAAGACTGAACAAAAGAGAATATGTTAAAATGGACAACTCACTCATTACTTGGAATTTAATGTCTAGCAAGTCTTAATTATGTCCTAATAAAATGTAATGTCTACCAATCCTAACAATTTGCTGGGATGATACCTGAAAGCCTGGATTCACAATGGCTAAGTTGAGGTAGAATTGTTGGAACTTCCTTGACAGAGTAATGAGGAAGGGCTTGGAAGTCTCAGGAAAAGGAGAATTTTAGAATAAAGACATGAAAACCTATGACTTGAGTACATTCTCCAAGAGGGCCCAGGGGACACTTCCTTCACTGAGAAATGCACCAATGGTGAGAGTGCCAACATCACTGAGAAGCCCACCGTTGGCTGCCTTCTTCAGGGCAGTCTTGACAATGTAAGATCCTGGCATAGTACAGGGCTTCTTAATATCAGTCTGGATACTGGGATTCCAGAAAGGCAGAGGTCAGGTAGATATAATTACCATAATGAACTGTATGCCCAAAATGGCAATCAAGGTGACTTGGCAAAGTAAACTATTATTACAGCTAATTGGTAATGGTTTTTCCAAAGGTAATATAGACAAACAACCATCTAGAGCAATAATTGTTGATGTGTAGGACACTACTTCATGTAGTGTAGTGTAGGATTACAGATGAAGCAGTTTAGCATCACCCAGGAACCTATTTGAAATGAAAATTCTCAAGCTCCACTCCAGGTCTACCAATGCAGAAATTCTGGGGATGTGGTTCAACAGTCTATATTTTAGATAGCCCTTTAAGTGATTGGGATGCATGCTAAAGTTTACAAACTGTTGTACTTGGGTTTTGCTTCATTTATTCAATCAGAAAGAACTGAAAACTGATGAACATAAGGCTATTGTTAGACACTATGATGGACAGCTGCAATTTCCAGTCAATACATCAAAGTCAGTTCGCAGAGCCAGAGCCCATTGGAGGGAAACCTGGGTCTCTACAACATTGCCACAAACATGGTAAATATTTCTCTAGCCTTTCCTCAACTTTGCCAGAGTAACTGTGCAATGAAGGAAAGGGAATGCCCAAACTTCTTGAGGATAATTAGAATGAGGTCAGAACTGACATTGATATCAGGGAGCCCACATCACCACCATCATCCTCCAGTATGCTACCTTATAGATTCTAGGGTGTAGATAGTGTTTGAGCTCAAGACCATCTCACTGTGAATCCAGTAGGTCCAGGGAGGCACCATTGCATTTCTCAAGTCTCTGAATGCCTAATAGGACTATTTACAGTTAGAAGTTGGACCTTGGTTTCCTGACCTGTGAATTAAGATGCAATGCATCTTCCTATCTGGCCAACATAGTAAATCAGAAGAAATAGCATCTCCCAGGAGGAACTGCAGAAATAATTACCAACAAAGAGATTCAGGGATACTTATTCTCCTATCTAGTCATTTCACCTATCTGGCCTCTGCAAGAAAAAAATCATATGGATCATGGTGGATGCCAATGGATTACTATAAACTTAAATGGTAGCCCCAATTGCAGGTTCTGGGCTAGGTATGAATTTTATTGGAGCAAATCAACTCAATCTGTGGCACTTCATTTGCAGCTATTATTTTGAATGCTTTATTCCTGATTCTTGTCAATAGATAGGATCCAAAGCAGCTCATCTTTCCATTGTAAGGACAGTAATAAATCTTCACTGTCTTGATCTAGCTCTGTGTTAATTTTCCTACTGTTGTGGTCTATTCTGTAATGATCTCAATCATCTTGATTTTCCACAGTGCATCACTCTAGCCTTCTACATACATTGACATTTTACTAATTGGACCTAATAAGGAGAATGGGTCAAGTAATTTGAATGCCCTAATGAAACACATATGTCACAGAGTAGGCAGTTAAGTCCTTAATGATTAAGGGCCTGCAACATCAGTGAAATTTGTAGTGGTCCAGTGATCTGGAACATGAAGGTACATACCCTTTGAAGTAAAGCCTGAAAGCCTGACTGTGGTATACCACATAACTGTATAATTGGGAGCTGTCCATCATGAGCTTGGTGTTAACAGAAACTCCTTCCTGAAAGGTCGAGAGCATAGAAACAAACTACTGTATAAAGGAAATAGAAGATTAAGGAAAAGACTCAAACAATCTAGAAGATAAAAAAAAATAAGACTTGTTGGGCTAGACCATATCATCTCTGTTGCATTGGTGCCACTTCCTCAGCCCATACCTGTGGCCTCAAAGGATATTCCCTACAACCAACCGAGAAAGAAGATCTTGAATCCAATTAAAAAGCAGTTTGGTATGCTCTATTGGGATTCTATAGAAATGGGTCACTGCAACAACACAGTCTCTGTTATGAATGACTGAAAGAATAAGCATTACTGCAAGGAGGCTCCCAACAACTAGATAAATAGGATGACCTATTCCCTGGGTGTTAGCTTTTCTCATTGGTCAATCCACTGCTTGTGGTGGGCTGATGAAAAAGGGGCCATGGCAGCAGGCTCAGATCCTAGACATGGATCTAAAGGAAGGGCTCCAGGAACCAAGGGGTAGAATTAGGATCAGCCCATCTCACTATCTTTCTCAATGACCCAGTTGCAGAATTTTTTTGTTTGGTTGGTTGGGTTTTTTTGGTCCCTACAACTTATATCTGCTGGATTAGAGATCCTGATTCCCATGGTAGTATTGCTTTCTAGAAAACACTTAAATGTTCCACTGAACTGGAAATTAAACCACTTGGAACTCCTCATGCTAGTGGACAAGCAAGATAAGAATTACGGTTTAATTGACCTTGACTACTACAAGAAGCTAGGGTTGTTGCTACAAAATAGGACATATATGAGTACATCTGGACTACAGGACTCACTGAGGCATCTCTTGGTGATTCTGTGCCCCATGACAGTTGTAGATGGACACTCAGAACAACTATTGCCTGATCAAAGGAAAACAACCAATTCTCAGGCAAGTAACCTACAGCAGCTGAAATGCTAAGTGAAGGTGAAAGAAACTAGAATGGCTGACAAGTGAAGGAGTTGATAAGTATCAGTTATGACCCTGGAACCAACTGTACCAGTGAAGACTATAGTTTGGATTGCTGATTCCCCTCTGAATCTTGCTTAAGGGATTGAAAATGACTACTACCTAGAAGGACTGGCCTTGCATCTCACCACTCATGTCAAGGAAGTAGAAAAGATATCTTGTCCTCACACAAGGTCTAGGATATTATAAAATGATGCAAGTAAATCTGATTGGAGCAAGGGATGTAGTGTAAGAAACACAATTTATGTATCACCCTAGATCCACTCATCCTTGCACAGGTATCAACCATCTGCAATGTTTTCAGCTATTCAAAATATTCCTAGAGTGGTTAAGTTCCAGCCGCTGTTGTTGCCATCATGCACTGAGGATCCCATTACATAGCCTGAACTGACACAGAGAGACTCCTGCACTGCCAGCCAGAGGCTCTGGCTGCCCCAGTGCCTGCATAACACAACTTAGACACACAGGAAGTTAATGCCTTGCAGGGTAGACTTCACTGCACACAAAAAGTAGATGGAACGGACATCCAGAGATTTATTTTCTACCCTTCCTCCTCTTCAAGGGACTGCTCTGAGATGCAGTCTTTTCATATGGATTCTCTGGAGACATCCTGCAAATCTAAGCATCTGGTTGATTGTGTCGTGAAACTTTGACCTCAATAACATGTCTCTTTGAATTTCTCTCCTTCCTTTTCTGCCTCAATTCCCCTTTAATCTCATTCTTTCTTCTCTGAGAATGTATTCCCCCCCCCCAACAAAATGTTAGTGTGTTAGATTTTATCATAGGTAATTTTTCTGAGATCCTGAGCTAAGGTGTCAGCTATTTTTGTTTTTAGAAAAAAGTGAGAAATTCAGGACTCTCAGTTTCCAGTCTAACATGTAAAGAGCTTAAAAGTCACCTACTGCATTCCAACAGCAAGTAAACAGTTGAACAAACGGAAAAATCAGCAACTCATCTTAGATCTGGCAGAGAAGTGAGGTCACAGGGCAAACTGCCCCCAGAATTGGAGGAACACACAGGTGAACACAGAAAATCACAATTTACCAGAACAGAAAACCTCCAGGGGAACCAGTGCCCAGGATAGGAAAACCTGAGCTGTATGTGATGAATTGTTGAAGATACAATGTGGACAAATCTGAAAGTTAAAAACTCTAGGGGAACTCAGTCATAGAAGGGTCCCAGTCTTACCTCCAGGAGCTTACCAGGAATATTGGAGGAAAATCTCCTCAAGATTCCAGCTGTGTGGGACGCCTGGGTGGCTCAGTTGGTTAAGCAGCTGCCTTCGGCTCAGGTCATGATCCCAATGTCCTGGGATCGAGTCCCACATAGGGCTCCTTGCTCATCAGGGAGCCTGCTTCTCCCTCTGCCTCTGCCTGCCATTCTGTCTGCCTGTGCTTGCTCTCTCTCCCTCTCTCTCTCTCTCTGACAAATAAATAAATAAAATCTTAAAAAAAAAAAAAAAAAAAAGATTCCAGCTGTGGAAGGGGAAAGAAATCATGTTGAAATATTCCAGAGGTTCTGTTCTTAACAGGGCAGTCCTTTGGACAAACTATTTTACCTGAGCTTAACCTGCTGGGTTTTTATTAGAGCCTAACCAATCGGGGGAAGGGAAATACTTAACTCCAGCCCCAACCATCCTGTTCCACCTAAGGGAGGGGAAGAGGAATACTGAGAAGTACTGGTGAAGTTCACTGTCCAGGGGCACAGACTTACCAAAAGCCAGAGACCTAATCATAAGACTATAGAATGATTCCACTAGCCACCCACACACTATCATCATATGACTAAAGACCTATATACTGTAGCTCCTTTTACCCTGTACATCATGTCCATCTTTCAACCAAAAATTACAAGGCTTACTAAAAGGCAAAAAAAAAAAAAAATAGTCTGAAGAGACATAAACAAGCATCAGAACCAGAGTCAGATATGACAGGAATGTTGGAATTATTGGAAGAGGAATTTGAAAAAAAAAATGTAATTAATATGCTAATAGCTTTAGTGGAAAAAGTAGGCAACATTCAAAAACAGAATAAGAACATATAAGCAGAGAGATAGAAATTCTAAGAAAGAGTCAAACTGGAGATCAAGAAACGCCTTTGATGGGCTCATTGAAGCCCATGTTTTGAGCTTGAAAATGTGACAACAGAAACTTCAAAAAGTGAAAACAAAGATTGAAAACCAAAAACAAAAAAGAGCACAGAATATCCCAAAACTGTAGGACAACTACAAAAGGTGTAATGTACACATCATGAAAATGTTTGAAGGAAAAGAAAGAGAAAAAAGAACAAAAGAAACATTTGAAACAACGATGATAGAATTTCCCTACATTAAATGTCAGACACCATAGGTTCAGGAAGCACAGAGGACACCAAGCAGATAAATGTCAAACAAACAAACAAACAAACAAACAAAACACCTATACCTTGGCTTTCAAACTGCAGAAAATCAAATATAAAGGAAAAATCTTGAAAGAAGCCAGAGAGGGAAAAATCATCTTACTTATAAAGGAATAAATATAAGAACTACACCCAATGTCTCCCCAGAAACCATACAAGCAAAAAGAGAGTAGAATGAAATATTTAAAGTGTTAAGTGAGAAAACCTATCAAACTAGAATTCTGTGCCCTATAAAATTATCCTTCAATAGTGAAGAAATAAAGACTTTCTCAGACAAAGAAAAATTATATAGGTCAGAAACTCAAATCTACATAAAGAAAAGGAGAGCATCAGAGAATAAGTGAAGATAAAGTAAAAACTTACTTTTCTTATTCTTAGTTCATGTAACAATTGAGTTTGTTCAAATAATAATAATAGCAATATTTTCCATTATGTTTTCAATTATGCATGTTTGTGTGTGTGTGTGTGTGTGTGCGCGTGTATGTATGCTTATCTATAAGTGAAATGAATGACAACAATGATACCAAGACAGGAGAATTAGAATTATTTTGCTATTATAAAGTACTTATACTACCTGTGAAATGTAGTGTTACCTGAAAGTGAATTAGGTGTAAATGTGTATTGCTAACTCTAGGGAAGTCACTAAAAGGAGTAAAAAAGAGAAAATGAAGTCATATAGAATGCTCAGCTAAAACCATGAAAGGAAAAAAAAAAAAGGCATGGAAAACAAAAATAGGAAAAAATAGAAGGGCAACAAATAGAAAACAGTAATAAATATGGAAGATATTAATGCAACTATATCAATATTTATTTTAAATGTCAATGATCTAAGTGAACCAATTAAAAGATATTGTCATAGTGGATCCAAAAAAGACTCACCTATATGTTGTCTATAAGAAAATCCACTATAAATATAAAAATACATACAGACCTAAGCAAAGAAAAAGAGAAATATATACCATACTAACATTAATTTTTTAAAAAACAAGAATAGCTATATTAGTTTCAGATAGACAGACTCAAAGCAAGGAAAGTAATCAGGCATATAATGGACATTACATAATGATAAAGGAGTTGGTACCCCCAAGAAGATGTAATAATCCTTAATGTGTTTCACCTAAAAACAGAGCATCAAAATACATGAGAAAAAAAAGGAAATAGATGAATGCACTATTTTAGTTAGAGACGTTAATACTTCCCTATCAGTAATGGACAGATCCAATAGGCAGAAAATCAATAAGGACATAGCTGAGTTCAACAATACCATGAATCAACTGGATATAAGTGATGTTTACTGATTACTTCATCCAAGAACAAGAGATTACACATTCTGCTCAAGGCTCACATGAAAATTCATCAAGAAGGACAACATTCTGAACCATAAAATACAACTTAATAAGTTTTAAAGAATAAATATCGTATATCTGCTCTAAACACCACAATGGAATTAAACTAGAATCAACAGTTGGAAAATCCCCAATCCTTTGAAATTAAACACTACACTCCTGAGTAACCTAGAAATCTATATTCATTAAAGAAATTGAACCAATAGGTGCACCTGTGTGGTTCAGTGAGTTAAGCATTTTCCTTTGGCTCAGGTCATGATGCTCAGGCTCCTGGATCAAGCCCTATGTCAGGCTCTCTTCTCAGTGGGGATTCTGCTTCTCCTTCTCCCTCCACCCCTCTTCCCTCTCATTCTCTCTCTTTCTCTCCCCCGCTCCCTCCCTCAAATAAATAAATAAAAATCTTGAAAAAAAAAAAAAAGAACTTGAACCAATAATTAATAATCTTCCAAAACAGAAGCATGAGGCCCAGATGGGTTCACTAGTGAACCTTTGGGTCAAGTCATGATCCTCAGGTCCTGGATCCTGGGGTCGAGCCCTATGTCAGGCTCTCAGCAGGAATTCTGCTTCTTCTTCTCCCTCTACCCCTCTTTCCTCTCATTCTCTCTCTCTCTCTCTCTTTTTCTCTCCCTCTCTCCCTCCCTCCCTCCAATAAATCAATAAAAATCTTGAAAAAAAAAAAAAAGAAATTGAACCAATAATTAATAACCTTCCAAAACAGAAAGCACGAGGCCCAGATGAGTTCACTAGTGAATTCTAACATTTAAGAAGGAAATTATACCAATTCTCTACAGTCTCTTCCAGAGGATAGAAACAGAGGGAATACTTCCTAACTCATTCAATGAGGCCAGTATTACCCTATACCCAAACCAGACAAGATGCCCAAAAACTACAGACTAATACTCACTTAATATCTCTCATGAACATTGATGCAAAAATCCTTAACAAAATATTAGCAAATAGAATCCAGCAATGCAAGGGAAGAATTATACACTATAATCAAGTGGGATGTATGTCAGTTATGCAAGGCTGGTTCAACATTCAAAAATCAATTAATGGGAACACCTGGGTGGTTCAGTGGGTTAAAGCCTCGCGTTTGGCTTGGGTCATGGTCCTAGGGTCTTGGAATCGAGTCCCACATCGGGTTCTCTGCCTGCCTCTCTGCCTACTTGTGATCTGTCTGTCAAATAAATAATAATAATAAAACAATAAAAATAATAATAATAAAATAATTTTTAAAATCTTAAAACAATGATCAATTAATGTAATCCATCAAATCAACAAACTAAGAAAAATCACATGGTCATATTAACAGATGCAGGAAAAGCATTTGACAGAACCCAGGACCAATTCATGATTTAAAAAACTCTCAACTAGGAATGTACATGTAATATTTTATATATATATATAAAATATATACATAAAGGAACTTTTATATATACATATAACATCTTCAACTTGATAAAGAACACTTACAAAAAACCAACAGCTAACATCACAATGGTGAGAAAATTCAACCTCTCCTGCTAAGACAAGGAATAAGGAAAGGATATCCATTCTCACCACTGCTTTTCAATATTGTATTGGAAGTCCTGGCTATTGAAATAAGACAAGAAAAGGAAAAAGGAAAAGAAGATTAAAAGTATTCAAATAGGAAAGGAAGAAATAAAACTCTTTGTTTTATGATGTGATTGTCTATGTTGGAAAAAGTAAAAGAATTGGGGTGGGAGATAAGCCACTTGGAACCCATAAGTGATTACAGTAAAGTTGCGGGATACAAAGTTAATATACAGAAGTTAACTGTTCTCCTTATATCAGGAATGAGCATAAGGAATTTGACATTAAAAATATACTACCATTTACATTAGCACCCCCCAAAATGAAAAACATAGGTATAAACCTAACAATACTTGTTGAAGAAGAACTCTCTGCATAAAACATATAAAACTCTGATGAAAGATATCTAAAGAGGATGAAATAAATGGAGAGATATTATATGTTCATGGAAAGATTCAATATTGCCAAGATGGCAGTTCTTCCCAAATTGATCTATAGATTCACCATAATCCCAACCAAAACCCCAGAAAGTTATTTGGTGGACATTGACAAACTGATTCTAAAGTTTATATGAAAATCCAAAGATCTAGAACAACCAACTCAATACTGAAGAAAAATAATAATACTTGCAAGGATGTGGAGGAATGAGAACCCTTCTTCATTGCTAGTGGGAATGCAAAGTAATACAGCCATTTTGGAAGATAATTCAGAAGGTTCTTACAAAAGTAAACATACTCTTATCCCACAGGATCTAGTAACCATGCTCCTTGGTATTTACCAAGATGAATTGAAAACTCATGTCTACACAAAAACCTGTACACAGTGGTGCTTAGGTGGTTCAGTCAGTTAAGTGTCCAACTCTTGGTTTCAGCTCAGGTCATGGTCTCAGGGTGGCAAGACCCAGCCCCTTGTGAGGCTCTACACTCAGTGGAGAGTCTGCTACTCTTTGTCTCCTTCTGCCGTTCCCCCTGCTCATGCACACATTCTCTTTCTCTCTCTCTCTAAAATAAATAAATCTTAAAGAAAAAAAACCTGCAGATGGATATTTATGGTAAATTTATTCACAATTGCTGAAACTTGGAAACAATCAAGATGTCCTTTAGTAGGTGAATCAATAAACTATGGGGCATCCAGACAATGGAATATTATTTACCACTAAAAAGAGCTAGCACACCCTGAAAAGACATGAAAGAAATTTAAATGCATATTACTAAGTGAAAGAAGCCAGTGTGAACATGCTATATAGTTCCAAGTATAGGACATTAGAAAAAAGGTAAAACTGGAGACAGTGAAGAGACAATGGTTTCCAGGATTTGTGGAGGTAAGAATAAATAGGCAGAACACAAAAGATTTTTACGGCATTGAAACTATTCTGTATGATACTACAGTGGTGGATACTTACTATACATTCATCAAACCCCACAAAATGTACAATCCCAAGAATGAACTCTAATGCAAACAATGAACTTTGGGTGATAATGATGTGTCAATGTGGGTTATAAATTATAATAAATTTACCCACTATAGAGGGTGATGTAAATAGTGGAGGAAGTTGTGTGTATGTGAGAAGGGTAAAAAAAAATCTCTGTACCTCTTGCTCAATTTTGCTGTGAATTTAAAACTGCTAAGAAAAAATAACGCTTGGAGGGGAGGGAGCAAGATGGTGGAGAAGTAGCAGACTGAAACAGCATTAGGTCCCAGGGTTCAACTAGATAGTTATCAAATCATTCCGAACACCTACAAACTCAACAGAAGTTAGAAGAGAAGAAGAGCAGCAATTCTAGGAACAGAAAATTGACCACCTTCTGGAAGATAGGACGGACGGAGAAGTGAATCCAAAACGATGGGAAGATAGACCATGAGGGGAGGGGCCGGATCCTGGCAAGCAGTGGAGCACAAAATCAGAACTTTTAGAAGTCTGCTCCACTGAGGGACGTTGCTCCAGAGGCTAAGTGGGGGTGGAGCCCTCGTGGGGACAGTGTGGTCTCAGGACTCACAAGGTCACAGAAAGACAGGAGGTGTCTGAGTGTGGCAGAGCTCCCAGGTGTTGGAGAAGGGAAGCTGGCTACAGAGACAGAGGCGAGGAGTGGGCTCTCTCCCCGGGGTTACCTTAAACTGTGATCCAAGGCACAACCGGGCCACTGCTCTTCAAGCAGGGACCCCACAAGTGACAGATCTGGAGAGACCCCCTCTTTCCTCCTCCGGGAGGAGAGGCACAGGAGTGTAATCTGTTGGGTTTGGAGATTCCAAATGGGGCCAGAGAAAGAAATGCTCGGTCACAGGCCGAGTGAGCACAGAGTGCCACCTGAGACCAGGGAGATGGAAGGGACTGACTGCTTTGCTCTGAGGGCACACTGAGGAGAGGGGCCCCAAGCTCTTGACTCTTCAAGGCTGGAGACTGGGAGGCTGCATTTTCACTCCCATCCTCCAAAGCTCTATAGAAAGTGTTCAGGGAACAAAAGCTACAAAGAGTGAACCAGAGCAGATTACTTAGTCTGGCCCCTGGCAAGGGCGGTGCAATACCACCTTGGGCAAAAACATTTGAGAATCACTGCAACAGGCCCCTCCCCACAAAGATCAGGAAGAACATCCAGCCAAGACCAAGTTTACCAATAAATGAGAACTGCAGAACTCCAGAGCTAGGGGAAAGCAATGCATGGAATTCATGGCATTTTCCCCATGATCCTTCAGTCTTGCAAAGTTAAATTTTTTTTAAATTTTATTTTTCCTTATTCTGTTTTTTTAACATTTCCTCTTCTAACATTTTTAAACTACTTTATAATAACAATACTTTTTTAAAAAATCTTTTAAAATTTTCATTGCTATATGAATAGTTTATCCCTTCCATGTACTTAACCTTATTTTTTGTATACATATAGACTTTTTTTCCTTTAAAATTTTGGGATACAATGTCTTCTAATAGATCAAAATAAACCTTAAATCTAGCACATGGCTTTGTTCCAGCCTCCAGTCTGATCATATTCTCCTTTTTTTTTTCTTTTTCCAACCAACTTATCCATTCCTTTTTTAGAATCTTTTTAAAATTTTCATCTTTATAGTCATATTTCATCCCTTCATCACGTTTACCCTTATTTTTGTATATACATAAGTTTTCCTTTCCTTAAAATTTTAGGAGGTAGTTTCTTCTAAAACACCAAAATACACCAAAAATCAAGTGTGTGGCTCTGTTCTTTATATATATAAGAAAATTATATATATAATTTATATATATATAATATTAATATAAAAGAAAATAATATATTATAATATAAAAGAAAATTATATATATATATATAATTTTCTTTTATATTATATATATATATATAAAATTTTCTCCCCCCCCCTTTCTTCTCCCCCCAGTTTTGGGTCTTCTCTGATTTGGTTAGCATATATTTTTCTGGGGTCTTTGCCACCCTTTTAGCATTTTATTTTCTCTTTCATATATTCTTATCTGGATAAAATGGCAAGGCAGAAAAACCACACACACACAAAAAAAGAACAAGAGGCAGTACTGACAGCTAGGGATCTAATCAATACAAACATTAGTAATCTGTCAGAACTAAAGTTCAGAATGACGATTCTCAAGGTGCTAGCTGGGCTCAAAAAAGCAAAAAAGGCATGGAGGATATTAGTGAAACTCTCTCTGGAGAAATAAAATCCCTTTCATGAGAAATAAAAGAACTAAAATCTAACCAAGTTGAAATAAAAAAAGCTGTTAATAAGATGCAATAAAAAAAATGGAGGCTCTCACTGCTAGGATAAATGAGGCAGAAGAGATAATTAGTGATATAGAAGACCAAATGACAGAGAATAAAGAAGCTGAGCAAAAGAGACACAAACAACTACTGGACCATGAGGGGAGAATTTGAGAGATAAGTGATACCATAAGATGAAACAATATTAGAATAATTGGGATTCTAGAAGAAAGAGAGAGGGGGGCAGAAGGTATATTGGGGCAAATTATAGTAGAGAATTTCCCTCATATGGCAAAGGGAACAAGTACCAAAATCCAGGAGGCACAGAGAACTGTTCTCAAAATCAATAAAAATAGATCCACACCCCATCATCTAATAGTAAAACTTACAAGTCTTAGTGACAGAGAGAAAATCCTGAAAGCAGCCCAGGACAAGAAGTCTGTAAAATACAATGGTAAAAATATTAGATTGGCAGCAGACTCATCCACAGAGACCAGGCAGCCAGAAAGAATTGGCATGATATATTCAGAGCACTAAAAATGAGAAAAACATGCAGCCAAGAATACTATATCCAGCTAGGCTATCATTGAAAATAGAAGGAGAGATAAAAAGCGTCCAGGACAAACAAAAATTAAAAGATTTTGTAAACACCAAACCAGCCCTACAGGAAATATTGAAAGGGGTCCTCTAAGCAAAGAGAGAGCCTAAAAGTAGTAGACCAGAAAGGAATAGAGACAATACACAGTAATAGTCACCTTACAGGCAATACAATGGCACTAAATTCCTATCTTTCAATAGTTACCCTGAATGTAAATGGGGTAAATGCCCCAATCAATAGACACAGGGAATCAGAATGGATAAAAAAGCAAAACCCACCAATATGCTTTCTACCAGAAACTCATTTTAGACCCAAAGACACCTCCAGATTTAAAGTGAGGGGGTGGAAAACAATTTACCATGCTAATGGACATCAAAAGAAAGCTGGAATGGCAATGCTTATATCAGATAAGTTAGAATTTAAGCCAAAGACTATAATAAGAGATGAGGAAGGACACTATATCATACTCAAAGGAACTGTCCAACAAGAAGATCTAACAATTTTAAATATCTATGCCCCTAACATGGGAGCAGCCAACTATATACACCAATTAATAACAAAATCAAAGAAACACATCGACAATAATACAATAATAGTAGGGGACTTTAACACTCCCGTCACTGAAATGGACAGGTCATCCAAGCAAAAGAACAAGGAAATAAAGGCCTTAAATGACACACTGGACCAGAAGGACATCACAGATACATTCAAACATTCCATCCCAAAGTAACAGAATATGTTCTTCTCTAGTGCACATGGAATATTCTTCAGAATAGATCACATTGTGGGTCACAAATCAGGTCTCAAACAGTACCAAAAGATTGGGATCATTCCCTGCATATTTTCAGACCACACTGTTCTGAAGCCAGAACTCAATCACAAGAGCAAAGCTGGAAAGAACTCAAATACATGGAGGCTAAAGGGAATCCTACTAAAGAATGAATGGGTCAACTAGGAAATTAAAGAAGAATTGAAAAAAATCATGGAAACAAATGATAATGAAAACACAATGGTTCAAAATCTGTGGGACACAGACCTGAGAGGAAAGTATATAGTGATACAAGCCTTTTTCAAGAAGCAAGAAAGGTCTCAATAACACAACCTAACCCTACACTAGAGAGCTAGAGAAAGAACAGCAAAGAAAGCCTAAACCCAGCAGGAGAAGAGAAATAATAAAGATCAGAGCACAAATCAATGAAATAGAAACCAAAAGAAGAGTAGAACAAATCAATGAAACTAGGAGCTGGTTCTTTGAAAGAATTAGTAAGACTGATAAACCTTCTGGCCAGACTTACCAAAAAGAAAAGAGAAAGGACCCAAATAAATAAAATCATGAATGAAAGAGGAGAGATCACAACCACCACCAAAGAAATACAAACAATTCTAAGAATATATTATGAGCAAGTATACGCCAGCAAATTTGACAATCTGGAAGAAATGGATGCATTCCTAGAGACATATAAACTACCAAAACTGAACCAGGAAGAAACAGAAAACCTGAACAGACCAGTAAGGAGATTGAAACAGTCATCAAAAATCTCCCAGCAAACAAGAGCCCAGGGCCAGATGGCTTCCCAGGGAAATTCTACCAAACATTTAAAGAAGAATTAATACCTATTCTCCTGAAACTGTTCCAAAAAGTAGAAAAGAAAAACTTCCAACTCATTTTATGAGGCTAGCATTACCTTGATCCCAAAACCAGACAAAGATCCCACCAAAAAGGAGAATTACAGACCAATATCCTTAATGAACACAGATGAAAAAATTCTCACCAAAATACTAGTCAATAGGATCCAACAGTACATTAAAAGGATTATTCACCACGACCAAGTGGGATTTATTCCTGGGCTGCAATGTTGGTTCAACATCCGCAAATCAATCAATACAATACATTAATAAAAGAAAGAACAAGAACCATAGGATACTCTGAATAGATCCTGAAAAAGCATTTGACAAGTACAGCATCCTTTCTTGATGAAAACTCTTCACAGTGTAGTGATAGAGGGTAAATACCTCAATATCATATAACCATCTATGAAAAACCCACAGTGAATATCATTCTCAATAAGGAAAAACTGAGAGCTTTTCCCCTAAGGTCAAGAACACAGCAGGGCTGTCCACTATCACCACTGCTATTCAACATAGTACTAGAAGTCATAGCCTCAGCAATCAGACAACAAAAAGAAATAAAATGCATCCAAATCAAAGAAGTAAAACTCTCACTCTTTGCAGATGATATGATACTTTAGGTGGAAAACCCAAAAGACTCCACTCTAAAACTGCTAGAACTCATACAGGAATTCAGTAAAGTGTCAGGATACAAAAATCAATGCACAGAAATCAGTTGCATTTCTATACACCAACAGCAAGACAGAAGAAGAGTCCATCCCATTTACAATCGCTCCCAAAACCATAAGATACATAGGAATAAACCTAACCGAAGAGGCAAAGAATCTGTTCTCAGAAAACTATAAAGTACTCATGAAGGAAATTGAGGAAGATACAAAGAAATGGAAGAATATTCCATGCTCATGGATTAGAAGAAGAAATATTGTGAAAATGTCTATGCTACCTAAAGAAATCTACACATTTAAAGCAATCTCTATCAAAATACCATAGATTTTTTTCAAAGAAAGGTACAAATAAACCTAAAATTTATATGGAACCAGAAAAGACCCTGAATAGCCAGAGGAATGTCAAAATAGAAAGCCAAAGTTGGTGGCATCACAATTCCGGACTTCAAGCTCTATTACAAAGCTGTAACCATCAAGACAGTATGATACTGGCACAAAAACAGACACATAGATCAATGGAACAGAATAGAGAGCCCAGAAATAGACCTTCAACTCTATGGTCATCTCATCTTGAACAAAGCAGGAAAGGACTTACAATGGAAAAAAGACAGTCTCTTCAACAAATCGTGTTGGGAATATTGGACAGTCACATGCAGAAGAATGAAACTGGACCATTTCCTTACACCACATACAAAAATAGACTCCAAATGGATGAAAGATCTCAATGTGAGACAGGAATCTATCAAAATCCTTAAGAAGAACACAGGCAGCAACTTCTTCGACCTCAGTCACAGCAACTTCTTCCTAGAAACATCGCCAAAGGCAAGAGAAGCAAGGGCAAAAATGAATTACTGGGACTTCATCAAGAACAAAAGCTTTTACACAGCAAAGGAAACCATCAACAAAACCAAAAAACAACTGATAGAATGAGAGAAAATATTTGCAAATGACGTATCAGATAAAGGGCTAGCATCCAAAATTTATAAAGAACTTATCAAACTCAACACCCAAAGAACAAATAATTCAATCAAGAAATGGGTAAAAGACACGAACAGACATTTCTGCAAAGAAGACTTCCAGATGGCCAACAGACACATGAAAAAGTGTTCAACATTACTCGGCATCAGGGTAATACAAATCAAAACCACAATGAGATACCACCTCACACCAGTCAGAATGGCTAAAATTAACAAGTCAGGAAACAATAGATATTGGTGAGGATGCAGAGAAAGGGGAACCCTCCTATACTGTTGGTGGGAATGCAAGCTTGTGCAGCCGCTCTGAAAAACAGCATGGTGGTTCCTCATAAAGTTGAAAATAGAGTTACCCTATGACCCAGCAATCACACTACTGGGTATTTACCCTAAAGATACAAATGTAGTGATCCGAAGGGGCACGTGGACCTGAATGTTTATAACAGCTATGTCCTCCATAGCCAAACTATGGAAAGGGGCTAGATGTCCATCAAGAGATGAATGGATAAAGAAGATGTGGTATATATATATACAATGGAATACTATGCAGCCATCAAAAGAAATGAAATCTTACCATTTGCAATGATGTGGATGGAACTAGAGGGTATTATGCTAAGCGAAATATTTCAATCAGAGAAAGACAATTATCATATGATCTCTCTGATATGAGGAATTTGAGAGGCAGGGTGGAGGGGGGTTGGGGGTAGGGAAGGAAAGAATGAAACAAGATGGGATCAGGAGGGAGACAAACCGCAAGAGACTCTAATCTCACAAAACAAACTGAGGGTTGCTGAGGGGGTGGGGGGCTATGGAGAGAGGGTGGTTGGGTTGTGGACATTGGGGAGGGTATGTGCTATGGTGAGTGCTGTAAAATGTGTAACCCTAATAATTCACAGACCTGTACCCTTGGGGGAAAAATAATACATTATATGTTAATAAAAATAATTTAAATAAATAAGTAAATTTTATTAATTTTTTAAAATAGGGGTATTCATGATATCATATGTACAGCAACATAACTTTATAATTCTTTCCTTATATTTTCAACTACCGTATGTAGTAAATTTCCAAGTGTTTGGACATTTGGAACAAAACCAATATATTATGTCTCAGCATCACTGTGGCTCCCTAAAGACAAGTCCCTATTGTTGTAATACTAGCACATAGATGAATGCTTAACCCAGAGTAGATGTCACTAAATGTTTACTAAAGGCTGCAGGAAAAGCAATGGTGGGTAAGAGAAAGAGGACCAAAGTAGGAGTTGGATTAACCTTGCTTGGCTATATCCTATCCCCTATGACCTTGAGCAAATCACATGTTCATCGAGATTTATTTTCAGAATCTATAAAATGCAGATAACCTCATATCTTCATGAAGCTGTTGTAAGGACCAAATGAGATGTGCCACCGTAAGTTTTTTTAAGTTGCTTAATGCTTTGCACACACACACACAAAAAATCAGCTACTCTTACTCATGGTAAGTGACTAAACAGACACTACATTAAAAGGGAGAGAAAAGGAAGGAAGGGCTGGAAACAAGATTCTGTACCTCTTCCTCCTCCCACACACACAATAGATGTTAGGCACATGCTTTGCTTTCACTCACATTTTCCTCAAGTATTCTTATTCACCAATTTATCAAATACTTACCCAATGCAAACAGATACCAGGCCTGGAGCCAGGAAAAAGCATAAGGCACAAGCCCTGTCCTCAGAGAAGTCTAAGTCTAGTGGAAGAGACAGACATGTGAACAGATTGATACGCTGAGTGGAATCGAAGCGCCCACCTCCACGGGCAAATTTGGGTAATTCCTAATGGGTTGGGTACAACTAGGGAAGAGAAGATGACAATCAGAAAAGGCGCTCTAGAAGAAGGATCCTCCAGGATACTTCTGGGAAAACGTAGTGCGCAAAGGTGGAAAGTGCATTCTAAGGCAGAGGAGACCAGGCCATAGAAACAGACAAGAGCACCAAATCAAAGACGACTTTGTATACAAGGCTATGGAACCTTATTTCATACATCATGGGGATCCACTAAAGGGTGGTAAGATGGCTTAATGTAAATATTAAGCAGCTTTACTTCCACCCTCTGAGGATATTGCTACTGCTGCTAGCAACTCTCCCGGCCGCCTGTCGCTGCTCAGCTTGGAATCATCTACTACAGAACCTCTAAGAAAGGAGCCAAGTGGGAAACTTTGACACTTCCCAGGGCTTACTCTAGTCAGACTCTGCAGAGACTGGGGCCTCCCTGCTAGCTCTCAAGAGAAAAGAAAAATTAGAAAACCTTTTAATATATGCTTGAGCTCTGACTTGCTGTGTGATTTCCTTGGGACTGATGAGTCTCTGACCCATCCTCCAAACAAGCGAAACTCTGATCAGGAGTCCAATCCGAACACTAAAAGCTTGTACTAAAATGTAAGCATCATTGCTTCCTCTTCTTTATTATTAATCTCCAAATATAATCATAAGTCACTCTTTCCTCTTTTCCTAAGTCCTATCAGTAGACAAATAGTATTTGTATGGACAACAGATACACATGGTGTCCGGGGGTTGGTCTGATCACCCATCACTTAGCACCAACCATTTATGTCACTTCTAAATCATTCTGAAACACGGATGACACCCAAATGTAAACTCTTGGATTTTTTTCTTAAATAATACTGATCCTATCAAATACGGCAGCTAAATTCTATCCCTTTGCAAATGAATTTCAACAACTTTACATTGTGTCGATCTTTTTAAAAACAAGCCAAGGTCTAAGGATAGAACTTTGTGGGTTTCAAACCCCCAAGAAGACAAAAATCTCTCAGGTTTAGTAAGGGTCCCTCTTCCTTTCACTATTACACTCCTACCCCAACCAGCATCCCAGGGTTTGTCCACAGAGAGGAAGACCCTCAGCACTAGGGAGAAGTTCAGAGTTGGGGACTGAGGATAATCAGGGTATGATTGCTTTCCTCCCTACTCTTTCCCCATCCAACAAACCTTCAGGTGGTCTGATTTGCCAAACACAGCATTTTGGCTGCCCCCATACCCAGGGCAGGATTTAGGAAGCATTATTTTTAAACTAGCAATATTAACACAGAATGCAAAGAAACCCATTACATTTGATTTCTTTTCAAGTCACCTCACAAATATGATCTTTAAAGCATAATGAAAACACTGAGACAGGGCGCCTGGGTGGCTCAGTGGGTTAAGCCGCTGCCTTCGGCTCAGGTCATGATCTCAGGGTCCTGGGATCGAGTCCCACATCGGGCTCTCTGCTCAGCAGGGATCCTGCTTCCCTCTCTCTCTCTCTGCCTGCCTCTCTGTCTACTTGTGATCTCTCTCTGTCAAATAAATAAATAAATAAAAATCTTAAAAAAAAAAAAAAAAAGAAAACACTGAGACATAAATTGCTGCTTGAAACTATCTCCTGTAGAAGTTATCTCTTCTTCTGTGAAGAGATGAAAAGGAAAATAGTTCTGAGCACGCTGGGTCCCTTACTCAGCAATCATCATATGAACTCCAGTTGAAAAAAAAAAATTCACAAAGTGCTTAAAAATCTGCTTTAATTATATTTCCATGAATTCCAAGAAGAACATCATTGCAGTTAATATTACAAAAAAGCAAAGAAGGACATCTGAACATGCAATAAAAAAATGGATTCACAGTGAAAATAACGTATGTTGGTACTAAAATATAGTTACTTGGCTCCATGAAGGGAAAAGGTTTCTTCTAATTATCTATTTACTTGGATTTTATTATGAGAAAATATTTTTCTTCTTCTTTTTTTTTTTTTTTTTTTGCTTGACAGCTCTGGGGATGTTTTCAATCTTGTGTTACTATTATTGTTAGTGTCTGACAGAAGTCCCTCATTCTGAAAGCCATTATTTGCAGTCTATAATTTAATCAGAAAATTCAAAAGTACAACAAATAGCTTGGCAACTGTGTTCTTGTTACATACAAAGCCATTAGCAAAAATATGTAACAAAATTTATGTAAAACAAACAATTTTGTCCTTATATACAGAAGTTTGCTTTATCCTCATACCCTCTTAGCCTACTCTAAAATGAGAGGGTGTGGGGTGGGGGGGAACGGCTACCAATCTCCTCTTAACTCATTCTGCACAGGGTAGGGAAATCTTAAAACGCAGGGTAACTATTTTAATCTTCTTTTGACTGAGTTATAAAAATGCATCTGGGCTTCTCAAGGAAGAAGGAAAACTAAGAATGATGATAACGGCTTTAAAATAAAGAATTTGTCCCTTTGTCCTTTGCGAAGTTTCTTAATGACCTCAACAATGATAGAGTAAAACCGAGTACATTTGTGACTGTGATCTGAGGGCAGAGTAGAGAGCGTGGCGGAGAAAGAGACAGACATCAGAACCCAAGCTGCTGCTAAGTTTCACAACCAAAGCATGCACATATTTCATACGAAGAGCGTTTACACTTCAGGGGAGAAAGATCATACGCAGAGGGAAATGTCACCCCGATCTATATACAAATGCAGAAACAGGAAGAACACGGGGAGTCAAAGGGAGACCAAAATACAAGTTTAAAAATACATTTTTAAAATCATTTCAAAGCCAAGACCATGTTTACTGAAAACTCTGACAATTCTACAGAACACTTTGTAAACATTGAAAATGCAGCTTGATGTAATTCACAGTCTCAAGAGAAAATAAATTTCTGGTTTATCTTCACTGTTGGGCTCGGTCTGCAGAATGGAATGATCTGAGCAAAACGGGTCGCCGTAGCTGGGGCGCAAGGCGGCACACGCCCCTTCTGGGATGCCGCGGCCTTCCAAGCCGCCCGCTTTGCTGCTCCGCAGGTAGCCAGCGATGTACGAGCCGGTGGAGTGCCGGTTGCCAGCAGGCAGGGGTGCCGAGGGTTTGTTTCGCAGAACCACTCCTCCTGCGTGGCTGGGGTTGATGCCTTTTTGCTTGTTGGCTTCCTGTTTTTCCTTGGCACGGCTGGCAATGTTGCGCACTCTGCTCTGGCTTCTGGATGACAACTTTCGGACCAGTGCCCTGGGGAAATGACTGGCATCTGGCTTGGAATAGAGCACCTGACAGCCCTCTTCCTGGTCGAAAGACACAAGCTTCCGCAGCTGCTCGGTCAGGGCGTCTATGGGCTCTAATGACTTTGTCTTCGCAGCCACGCCCTTCTTGTCTCTAATGCCGGTTGTAACAAAACTCTTACTAATGCACTGGTACTTGCTTTCAAAGTTGCAGGCGATGTCCTCTGATGTTAAGTCCCCCAGACTTTTGGATTTGCAAGGGCTGGGCAGCTTCAGAGAAGGCAGAGGGGGATGTGTGGGCTGCGTGGGTACAGGGGCGTGCATGCCTTCATCACTGGACAGGGGCCCACAGGTCTGGTTCACTTTTGCGTCTAAATTTGAACAGTTGTTGTGCAGAAAACCAGCACCCGGGTAGGCTAGACAAGAAATACTTTGATTTTTGACATCTTGAATATTGTTGAGTATTTCAGAGACAGAAGGGGGAAAAGTCTCTTTACGGTAGCCATTTCTCAAACCTTTTTGAAAATGTTCCACCACGTCCTGGCCGTACTGTGGTTTTAAGGGAGAAGCAGAGTGACTTGCGTCCTCTCTTCTATATTCATAGGTTGTTATGGACAGGTTTTCTGAGTCTCCGTCCACTTCCACGAGACTGCTCTCTCCAGAATTTAAAGAGAGAGTGGTTTCCGCTATGACCTCTCCCAGTGCCAAGTCGGTGGAAGTGGCGGGGCTGTGGTTCTTTAGTGTTTCCCACTCTTTGCCATTGGTGGGACTTTTTGGTAACCAGCAGTGAGAAGCGTAAGACCCAGGCAGGTCGTTTTCCACAGCCGCTGTCTTGGCCTGACCAGGAAGGATGTCATCTGGCTTGGCTTTGGAGACAGGAGTGCACGTAGTTTCACAGACCGTGTGTGTTGAGTGTTTGGAGGTCTCGGGACTTGAGAAGGCAATCGGGGCAGGAGACGAGCACAGGAAGGATGATTTGGATTTTCCCATGGAAAAGTCGTGCCTGAAGGGCATCTTTTGCTCCAAGGTGGGCAAGGAAGGATGACTTGACCTGACACTGGTGCTAGGGGGCTGAGAAACAACTGTGACGTTTGCCTGATCACTGGTCTCCTCAAACTGGCCAATCAGTGCTGAGATAGAACTGCCTGGCTCATTCTCATTGGTTAACGTCACATTGTCAATAAGATGGGAAATTTCACTCTCCTGCAGAATGGCAGTAGAATGCGAGTCAGGTATGCCAGAACAGAGCACAGAGACGTCTGACAAAGAAAAGGATGTTGCAGTTCGGCCCATAATCCAATTCCCTTCCAAATTCTTAATCTCCAGGCTGCTTTGAGAAAAAATGTTCCCTGACAATGTACTTTTTTCCTCGGCAAAGCCCCCAGCATTCCCATTTGCCTTGGTTTTCACACCACATGGACCTTGTATTAGGGTAACTGTAGGATCAAGAGCCAAATGCTGCCTTGGGGAAAGGAATCTGCTGGGGCACTCCTGTTCCTGGCCATCACCTGACACATTTGCTTTGGTTCTCCCACCCTTGGGACCTGCCACTCCCAACTGTTCTCCTGTGATTGGCCTGTTGGCAACAGAAATGGTGGAGTCCCCCTGGCTGATGTCTTTGTGGAGGAGGGCGCTAGAGGAAGAGGATAACTTTTTGTTGAAATTTGGCAAATGTTGGTCTTTTATACTTGCCTTCCCTTTTCTTCTTCCATCCTTATCATCTGCTGAATGAAACAAACAACATTTTAGGTAATATGTATCACTTTTTGTAGACCCTACAAACACTCATGTTTGTCTTCAGACAGACAAATGGATAATGTAAATCTGTTACATCGTGACAGGATATAGTTATGGATTGCAGAGGTTTGCAACAAAGTGTCTGTGTGATGAATAAATGGTAAAATATATTTATAGGAATTTCACTGAAGCTTCCCTTTGAGTATCTATTACATCAGCTAAGGATGTAATAGTCATTGTCAAAAAAAAATGTCAATGAGTTACCATACTTTTACAGTGAGGATTACCTTAAGTTGTTTCCTATTCAGATTTGTACTACACAGAAGCATGGCAATAAAAATAGAACAAGACAGTTCTGTTAAACAAAGTATTGCGGTACCTGTAAGCAAGATACTATAAGCTTTCAAAGTTATACATGGATTAGTAAAAAATCACAAATCATATTATTTAAAAAAAAAAAAAGCAGACTGGACGGTGCAATAAATGTATCAAAATACCAGTATCTACTGATTCTGAGGTGTAAAAATAAAGACTTGGTGACCAATTCTATGCCGTTGTTAATATCTAATTTTTTCTTAATCATACTTTTGTTTTTAATATGCAAATTCCATATTGCATTCTCCCCTAAAAGAGGCAGTAAGTTATTAGGCACAGTATAGAAATCTATAAAAACACACAATTCACAGGAATTTGGGGTACCCCATCATACTTAGGATAATGCTCAAACAGTATCAAATGCTCAATTATTTTTTACCTAATTCTTTCAATAGTGTTTTTTTAAATGTTTTCAGTCAGGATATATAAGAAAGAAGAATTTATTTATCTTGTTAAAATATCTTCCTAACTAAAGAAAAATTCATCATAAAAAGTTTGACAAATCCAAAAATTATAAAGAAAAAAATTAAATATCCTATGATGTTACCACTCAGAGAGAGCTATTGTAAGCTCTTTTAGAGGGACAGAATTATATATAGAATTTTGTATTCTGCATTTTCTCCACTTATTTTTTTTCTACATTATAACTTGAATCATTGCATAGCTTTGTTTGTTCTATATTTACCACAAGTCTCATATAATATAAATGAGAATGACAAATTTATAAAGCTGTTAAAGGGAGGAAATATGCATCAACTCAATACTGTTTTCTGGATTAACCAGTATTTATTTCTATTGAGTAGAGCTTTATTTTCTCCCAAAACGGGATTTTGAAATAAACTTTAAAGCACATATTTCATCACTTCTCTGACACTGCTCTTAGTGAATTTTCAAAATTTTAAACCTTTTTCTCCCTTCAAATAAGCCATTCAAAAATTCATTTGTTTCCCTAGAATATCTTATAATAAAAATCAATACAAGCAACAGGGAGTTTGTGAGAAAGTGGGACACTGAAATTAGACTGCATGATAGAAGGAGAATTTCCCTAAAGTAAACAGGTATCACATTACATTTGTCTGAGATGATCCTGATTTAATTAAAACACTTTTGTCATGGAGACATCAAATGGACAGAGTTTTGGTACTTCCTTTACCAAAGTCAGAGGAAAGAGTCACTGCCGCAACTCAGGAGCTCCTCGGTACCTTGCAAAGCAGGCATTATTTTTTATCAAGTTCTTGGTATAAGCGAAGCATTATGCTCAGATTAGGGGAAAAAATAGGTAAGGCTTGATCCGTATGCCTGAGGAGCCTATAACTGGACAGGAGCCATAGACATGCTTCCTTCCCTGCCAACATCCAGGGATCAGGGATATGAGGCCACAGGAAAACACCACCTGAGCTACCTCTTGAGGAAGCAAAGATTTCTCAAGTGAAGAAGTTGGCTTGCTTTTGACATCTAGCTTGACTTCTTTCTCCATAAACATTTCTAATCATGGAAGTGTGTTGTATGTTGGGGAAAGAAATACTACTGTATCCAACCTCAAATAAAAAATCAATATAATTCTATTTTACCTCAGAACAATCAGTAAATATTAAACCCACTTGGAAAACCAAGATCTCTGCTCCAGGTTTGTCTGTTTCACCTCCCTCTAGGGCACCTCACAGACCCCTGGGCTCCATACCGTCGCACCTGATTGCTCCCCTTAGCCCCCTCACTATCAATTTCAAATGTCAGTGCTATTTTAAGGCTTTAGGTGGCTAGGAAATAGTACTTTCCCCTTCTCCCCGAAGCTTAAAATCTGGCCTAAAGTTAACATTAAAAACTATTTTTTAGTATATTTTTACTTTGACTATAAAATGTCAACCAGGTCATAATGGTAATCAGGGACCAAAATATGGCTTCAAAAGAGTTATTCTTAGAGAAACATAAAGCATCTTACCCAGGGAGTGTTCTTTTCCTTCAGTGTCTTTTGCTGTTGCAGATATAGGCAGTGACAAAGCCCCCAGAAGACTTTTGTCAACAGGCAAAGAGACAGGGCGCTCTTGCAAACTCCGTGTGGTCCTCCTCAGGACACCATCTTGATCTCTTGAAGCCTCCGACACAGAATCCTTAATCTCTACCATTTCCTGGAAGCCCATTTTGCTCTTTTTTCTGCCTTTGGCCGGAGCACTGGCTGTGCGTCGCAAAATCCTGTCTCCAATGGATCGTTTCCGAACGTAATGGGAATTGTTTTCCGAAGAACTGTGCCTGGGATTCTTATTGAACAATCCCTTCAGACCTTGGAGCTGTCTGTTCTGAAGACACAAAAGGAGGACGTGCGGGTTAAGCAAATCCCATTGTGTCAACAACTTGCCTTCCAAATGACAGCTCCATGAAAAGTGGACACACAGCAACATCGTACAGCCATCAAAGGATATTCAAACCAAGAAAACTGCAGCTCACAGCATGCCGACACAATGTCATGCACGCCTTATTGACCTTACTTTGTGACGAGGCATCCTTCCGTTTTTTGCAACCAAGCTACCCAGAAGCTTCCTACCCGGAGATGGCAAGGTGATGGGAAATGTTTCCACACTTAATAGACTGCTATGAACTTCAAGCCACCTTAAAGCAACAGATGCATGTTTCCAAGTGGGAAGCAGGAAATGGAGTGGTATGAGAGCATGCTGCCATGACCATTTAAAAAGAAACATGTCAGCACGAACAGGGCACCATGCCGAGAAACTACCTTTGTAGCTCCTAGAAAGTGCAATATAGTATAACTGGGGTTGAGTATTAAAGGGCTCCACTGCAAGGAAAGAAAACAAACACAACAAAACACAATGTGGGCTCATTCAAGAAAGTGTACAAGTGTACACTTGCACAAGTTTACAAGTGTACAAGTAACAACAAAAGATGAGAACGCATATGCGTCTAGCACTCCTTCTTCCACCTTCGGCGATTTCAGCTTCGTGTGGTACTCCACTCATCACCGCCACATTGTGCTTTATGTATCCCAACCCAAATACACCTCCAAAGTAATTCATAATGCGACTTAGAAGTAGGCATCCATTTAGGAGAACAGAAATCCTATGGAACACTTTGATTCCTTCCTAGCTCAAGTTTTAAATAAATTCTGAATGTTACTGTTTCCCTCGAGATGATAATTTATCCTCTACAGATACTACTTAGTTAGGCTGGGATCCCTAGAAGCTCAAGAATCATCTTGCGACATTTACATTTGTGTGCATTTATGTCAGATGAACAGCACAGACAGAAACCGACGACTACAAAAAAGTCATAGAAGAAAACTCCAGCACTCTTAGACATTAGAATCCTTAGTGCCCCTCCCATACCAACTGATGGAAGGAAAAACATTATACCCCCTAATTCAGCCTGAACTGGTCCACTCCCTAGAAACTGGCTTATAGTCTTGATATTAATATTAGCCAACATTTTTGAGCATTTACTCTACGTCAGGCAGCTTTCTAAGGATAACGTAGTTTTTTACCCTACCTTTACAGATGAGGAAGCTAAGGCACAGAGAATGTCTGTAACTCTACAGGAGAAACTCCAAGCAATGCAGACTTCTAATAGAGAGCACTGGACATTCCTAGGTGCTAGCCAAGGCTCTTATAGTCCCTCCAAATCACATCTGGTCCCAGGAATTCATTCCAGTGGCCAAGTCCCCAATTACTTGGCATGACTAAAGGACAGCCTATTGATTTGTAAACCTCCAATGAGTTGTGTAATGAAGAGAGCCACATCAGGAGAAAACTAGAATACATTCTTGTCGTCTAGTTCTTAAAAGAAAGTCCTTATAACATCCTTAAAGTCCTGTGGGTGGCTTTAAATGCATTCATGGAGTTTTAGGGTTTGGGCTAAATACAACGGCACGAAATGAGTGCATCCTGCCGAGAACGGGCTAGAATCACAGTCTGGTTGGTACTGGTAATTCCTCAAACATCTGAGATGCCACATTGCCTGCTACAGCTAGCTAGGTCTTCTTAAGTAGTAAAATAAAACTCAATGTTTAGGTAAATATTTACTGTTGTACTAACAATAAATATACAAAGGAGCTTCTGAGAGAATAGTGGTTTTCTCCTAAGCCCGGAGAGGCCACACCCCAAAACAGTGGAAGGAGCACATGTGGGTCAGGACAGGACCTGACAGGCTGGCGCATGGGGCTTGCTGGGCTTCTCACTGGTTTTCTGCTAGAGAACAACTTTGTCAAGATGTACGTGCCTTTTGAGCGATTAGTCAAAAAAATAACTTTGTTAAGGACCATATTATTGTCGTACATGACTTTAAGCCCTATATTCTTTCTCACCTTTCCATAGATTTCATTGATTGTTATGTGGACAAATATAGATGCTTCTGTCAGTCCTTCCAGATAGACATGCCGGTAGCCTGAGAAAAAGCAAAGAAAACAGTTTCCTTTTACTTGGACTTACATTTGGCTTTCCCATGGGTGCAACTAAATGAAGTGTTTGAATTTACTATAATTCTTTACATTTCAAAAACATGTTAACATTCATATACCACATTTTATATAACATATATGCCAGACGTTGTATATATCACATATCATATATTAAAATTTGAACGGTCTGCCCAGAGAGGAGAGGCCAGCCCCTGCGTACCAGGCACTAAGCTGCTGAAGGTCACGGTTCTTTGTCCAACGAAGTCTCGTCCAATTGGATCATGATCCCACACCAGGAACCGAACCAAAGCTATGTCTGGCATATGTACTGTAAATGTCAGGGTTTCTTCCCACACGGGGTTAAATCCTCAGAGAAACAGGAAGAGAAAAATCAGAAAAGCAAAGGGCTTGGCTAAAAATGAATTGGCAGCAATATCTGCAAAGCAGACTGAAAATTGCTTGCAATGGTTATTAAACTTGCGAAGATGACCAAGCCACTCCAGGGTGCCTTACTGACATAAAGTCTTGGAATTCGCCCCATTGCCAGAAAATAATTGGTAGGAAGATTGCCTGTAAATGATTACATTAATTCTAATAATCTTTGATGCCCAAATTGCATTGTAGGGGACATTTCTTGAGGTGATTTTAGAACGCTTCAAAAAGCTCAAAAAGTATCTTTAGTATTGATCTAATAATGTTTTAGGAGGAAAAAAAAAAGGAAGAAAGAGAGAGATCCTGCCTTGCAGAGACGAAACAATTATGCTTCAGACCCGCAAAAGATTCTACTGCTATAATAATCACCAGCAAACATTTTATAAGGTGTTATGTAGGTTTCAATGCTACTGTACATATAGCGTCTTATTAAATGTTATAGCAATCCTCTAAGGATGGCAAGGCAGGAGTTTTGTGTTTTTTTCTAATTAAGAAAAAAGAATGCATTATGATTAGCTTTCAAAGCTATATAATTTTTAAAAATCACCCAAGTAACAAATGCTTTTTTTAAACTAAGAAATGCAAGTATTTATAAATCATTTTGTAGTTAAGAAAACTGATATGCAGAGAAAATAGTGCACCTAAGGTCACACAGATAGTTACAGAGCCAACTCAGAATGTGCACTGTTTTTTTCCAGTGTCTTCCCATGAAGCGAAACCTTAATACATGGAAGACATGTTTTCATAGCTATTAAAAATAAATAGATATATAATTCAGCTTATATTCTGAAAGGTAAGAATACATTTATTTCATGATAAAATTTTCTCCGATAAAATAATTATATAAATTGACGAAAATTCAAGTACTCTCTAAGTTTCTTTTCCAAAAATTAATAAATTTTATTAAATACATGTATCCAGGAGGCATCAGCTACTTATTACTATTAAATGCCTCAACTAAGGAAATAATCATGGACTGAAATCACTGACGTGTCCCTTCTTAACAAAAGAAGAGACTGTGGGGGCGCCTGGGTGGCTCAGTGGGTTAAGCCGCTGCCTTCGGCTCAGGTCATGATCTCAGGGTCCTGGGATCAAGTCCCGCATCGGGCTCTCTGCTCAGCCAAGAGCCTGCTTCTCTCTCTCTCTCTCTCTCTCTCTCTCTCTCTCTCTCTCTTGCCATATAAATAAATAAAATATTTAAAAAAAAAAAGAAGAGACTGTGTTTTTGTTACCTTAGTCATGACTTCTCAAGTACTTCTTTAGATAAAAAACAAACGACAAACAAAAAAAACAACAAAAACAAAACTATGGCCATTGGTGGGAAAATGCAATATAGGAAGCCTGCTTCCTTTAAGCATGTTATTTCCTAAAGTAATAGGTTTCTGCTACTCTTGAATCCCCAGATTCCTTTCCTTAAGCTAGCACTTAGAAAAACTCCTCTTAGGGGGGCACCTGGGTGACTGAGTTGGTTGAGTGTCTGACTTGATTTTGGCTCAGGTCATGATCTTGGGGTAGAGAAACTGAGCCCGGCATCTGGCTCGGCTTGCACTTGGTGCAGAGTCTGCTTGGGATTCTCTCTCCCTCCCCATCTGCCCCTCCCTGCCCCCACCCCGCTCATGCTCGTGCTGGCTCTCTCTCTAAAATAATCTTTAAAAAAAAAAGTCTGAAACTAGTGATGTACAAAAATGTTGGCTAATGGAATTTAAATTAAAAAAAAAAGAAAAGAAAAGCTCCTCTTAAGCTCTCACTATAAACCTCCAATTTCTTAAATGTTTTGAGGATTGTGGTTTAGAGTATTAATGACTAAAGGTTGAGAAAAATAGGTATTCTGTAATGTTTGTCAAATGTATGAACAAACACTATGTAAGAAGATTACCAAGAAAAAGACATGAGGCTTAGGTTAAGAAAGCTTTTTTTACATCATGGCCGGAATACAAGAATGGTGTCCACCCACCATATGGACATATTGAGAAGTAAACTGGACCAAGCATGCTGGACTTGCTTTTAGAGTTTTACATGCTCCAGAAAAAAATAAAAAAACATCAAGACATATAGGTGTCATGAGTGAGAGCTCTGAAGTAACTTACATCATGAAAATATGATATAAAAATGTAATAGAGGCATTTTCCTAAGTTTTAACCCAGTCCTTTAAAATACTATCCATTCTCTTCATTAGAAAACAATTGCTTCAAAAGAAAGAATTTAAGAACGTAGATCACAAATCCACCAAAACATACTATGCATCTAACATAAACTCAGATGGCAGTTATGAATTTTAGGGTTGTTTATCTTCTACATAGCCAAATTTTTCTTTTTCAGTGCAAATTTTATTTCTAGAGCTTCTTGATTAAAAGTCAACAGATTATCATCTTACCATTGTCGTCTACTACACGAGTTTGATCTTTACAACAGTCTACCGGCAATCCAATAATTTCAACTTCAACAAAAGGATCAATGATCTATGTAAATAAAGAGAGAGTATTATTGCAACTGATACATTTCTATATGTATGTTAACTAATTTGAGAATATTGGCCAAAATGTCCATGTTTCAATAGTAACCCATTTTATTAGGTGCTTACTGAGAAAGAGAAACTGTATAACAGATTTCAGTATATGAAACAGAAAAAAAGATTAAATTTTAGTTTGCCAATATTTACTGATGCTACACAAATTTTTATGCAATGAACCTACAACTCCAGTTCAAGGTATATGTCTAACAGAAATGAGAGCTCTTGTCCATGCTCAGAGCAGCTGTATTCATAATATGTAATATGTATTCATAATATTCACATACTAGAAACAACCTAATTGTCTATCATGAGTAGGATGGATGAACTGTGGATTATTCATTTAATGACTGCCATACGGTAATGAAAAAGAAAAAATTCTGCAACACAGACATCATGTTCAGCAATTCAGACCTAAAAGGGTATATACCGGGAGTGCCTGCCTGGCTCAGCTGGAAGAACATGCAACTCTTGATCTCGGGGACATGAGTTCAAGTCCCATGTTGGGTATAGAGATTAGTTTAAAAAAAAAAAAAAAGAGTATATACTATAAGAGTCTATTTACATAAAGTTTGAACACAAACAACATTAATGTGTTGTGATAGGGGTTGGTGTTTGATTGGGGGTGTTGAGAGTAGATATTTACTGGAAGGGTGAATGGAAGACTTCTGAGGGGGTTCTCAGATGTTCTGCATTGATCTGTGTTACATAATAATTAATCAAGCTATGCACATCTGATTTGTGCACTCTACTGTATTTAAATCAGCTGTATACTATAACGTAACTCTAAAAGTACCAAAAATAATAAGATTAAAAAGGAATCAATAGAAAAAAATGAATGCTTAGTCTTCCTTCCCACCTCCCCCCACCACCCCCTCCCCTCCAGAAGGAGGGACCCTGCTTTGTTGGTCATTTGTAAACTCTTTCACCATGCAAGTTCTGAATAAAGAGCAATGAAAGACTGAAACCTTAAGAATCCAGAAAGAGCTGATCTAAAAGTATAAAGGAGAGAGAGTTTAGTCTGAGAAAACATTTTAGGAGCTTGGAAAGGAAGGAGAAATAACGGAGTTTCAGGGAATAAGAGCTCGAAGCACATTGGAAAAACATGTTGAGAACATTGGGTGGATACACATATTTTTTGCTTACTAAATAAACCACGAAGTCTACTCATTCTCAATTAATCATTTGATGCTAGAAATTCGTCCTTTCAGTAGAACCTTGTGGTAAAACTGGACCATTGGGTATCTCAGATTTTGGAGGGCAGCTAATGAGGATGACTTCTGTCCCTGAGGAATTCAAGAAGACCACAGGCCTGGAGAGTAACTTCCTGCTTCAAAATGTGCCTCCTGTGTTGCTCCAAGCAAATTATGTACCTATACTTCTGTCTTCTCATCTGCAGACCTGGGACCCCAGTGTTTGCTTCCTCAGACTGTAATCTCCATGACATCCTGGAAGAATGGAATTGGATGGTGGCAAGTATATTTCTTTTTATTCCAATCATGAAGAAGCAACCAGGTAAATTCAAAAGGAAGGACATTTTGAAAATAACTGGCTTGGACATTTTATAAAATGTCAATATCATGAGAACAAAATAAGAAAGCTAGAGAACTGTTCTAGATTTTTAAAGGACCAAAGAGAAATGACAACTAAAAGCAATGTGTGATCCTTCATTGGATCCTGAATACATAAAGAAAAAAAGAAAAGAAAAAAGAAGATATAAGGATAATTTGGGGACAACTGGAGAAAAAGGAATACAGATTTTACATTAGATAATATTATTATACCAATATTAAATGTCATGATTGTATTGTGGTTCTAGAGGTGAACATTCTTATTCTTAGGAGATAAATGCTAAAGTACACAGGTATTTAGGGGTCAAGATATCAATAACTTATTCTCAAATGACTCTATGAAGAAATGCATATATACCTATATGTGTGTATAATTTTTGAACTTTGTTACATTTGCTTCATCTCTGTGTATAAATGTGTGTATACACATACACAAATATACATACATATATACACAGACATATATACATCTACACATGAAAGGGAGAGAAAGCAAATATAACAAAATTTAGTAATTTTATTGGTGAAGCTAGATGCTGGAGATGTGGCATTAATTTTACTAACCTCACAAGTTTTCTGAGGTTCAAAAATTTTCAAACTAAAAAGTTTGAGAGGAAAAAATAGCAAGGGTCTTCATTTTTGCAGACAGTGAAGAAAAGAAAAAAGGAAATAATGGATAAGGATACATTTTCTGATACTGTCCAAACAGCTACTCTTGCTGCTAAAAGGAGGACAGAATGGAAGGAGGGAGACCAGTCAGCTATGGGGCTACCTCAGCAGAACTGACGAGAGACAAGGGAAGTTTGAATTAGGCTAGAGGCAACAGCAATGGAACAAACGATCCCATATGAAGCTCCTACTTTCTGAGGAGTAGGACATGGTACCATCTGTGAAAGATGAGAAGGAAAGTGATGGGAACACCCATTTGAGGAGAGAGAAGGCTGGAAATAGCCCCTGTGGAGAACAGGATCGAAGGCTGACAAGATAAAGAGGACGGTCACATAGCATCACAGGTCAGATGAGATTTGCAACAAAGAGTTTATGGTAACCTAACAGCAGGGCTGAGCTGTGTCCCCACTCAACATTCAAGATCCAAAAATGCTGGTTTAACAAGGTGGAGTGGCAAGGGGCCTGAGGTGATAAACCACTCCTGAGAGGAAGAACATGGCATGCCTCCAACCTAGATGTTGTATGCATTCCGGAAGGGACTGTCAATGCTTGCCAATAAGTCAGCTGATACCCGATGAGCTGAGGTCAGTGCTCATTTACAAACACATACACAGAGAGAGAGAGAGAGAGAAAGAGCAAGAACTCTGAAGGTATTTCAGATGAAATGTAATCACAATAAAATAACCATGTAATTAACGACTTGGTCATACACATGGCTTACCTCGCCTCGGTCTCCAAACATGGAGTCTGGAGGTTTGGGGAGTTGCTGTCCACTGATTACTTTCAGGATGAGCTGCTTTTTGGGGTTGGCAGGAAGTGGGTCACCAGAAAAAGGGTTGAAAGTACCTAAGGCAAGTAAAGCGGAGGTTAAAATCTGAGGCTGGTAACACGGGAACACACACGCCCTTCGAGCACGCAGAACAAACAAGTGCTGAATAACTACAGTATTTCCTGGAGCAAAGACATGATCACATAACTATCAGTGTGGCTTCTACCTGAAGGCAATGCTGGCCTGCATTTCTATAGCTGTGGTTTTGTTAAAATCCATGCTCCCAAAGGCAAAGGAACAGGCCAATTTAAAGTGTCTGTGGTGCAATTATCAATCATGGAGAGGGAGAAGAGAGGCATTTTCTTAGAATGCCAACAGTGTAGATGTCAGATTCAAATAATTTTCTAACTTAAACTATCATAGGTATATAAAGTGAATATAACAAACAGAAAGACCCAAAACAAAGCAAACAGCAGAGCAAGAAAACAGGCAAAGCATAAAATCCTGAAGGCACATCTGTTAACACTTCTTTACCTGAATTGCTAAAAATCCAATTTGGAAAATTTTTGAAGAATTTTAATGAGCAGAACCAAAAACAAGTGTTTTTCTTTTCCCTATTGTTAGCACTGCTTTATAATTAGACTACGCTGACTAAAAGGGCTTGATAAAATAGTCTTAGGTGGTATTTTAATTTTGCTAGCGGGTTTCAGACTCACTCAAAGATTGGGCTCAGACCTTACATGGCAGCACAACTTATAGGTAATGCCTAGTGAGTATCACGCTGGGAGGCACTGGATCTCAGATGACAATTCATTGCTATTTATGACCCTCTTCATGTACGTAACCTCCCCAAGAGAACATTCTAAACATCATGCTACCCAAATGTTAAATAGTTGTGACCAAAGTTCTAATTTGCATGCAACACCTTCAACCATCTCTTTTTTAAAAATCATGTTGCAGGGGCACCTGGGTGGCTCCGTGGGTTGGGCCTCTGCCTTCGGCTCAGGTCATGATCTCAGGGTCCTGGGATCGAGCCCCACATTGGGCTCTCTGCTCAGCAGGGAGCCTGCTTCCTCCTCTCTCTCTGCCTGCCTCTCTGCCTACTTGTGATCTCCCACTCTCTAATAGACAAAATCTTTAAAAAAAAAATTCATGTTGCAAAACACTGACATATCACATTTTCCAGAGAGCTCCTCCAGTAAGGTGGCTGCAGTTGGAGAGATGACTATGAAGTGAACACACACCTTTGCACATTTGCTGGGGTTTGAGGACGTAGCCACAATTGCCATTTGTCTTGAACTTGGCTCGATTTAATTGCATCATTCGCCCTTCAGACTGGTAGTTCAGTGCCACTGTGCAAGTTCAAAGTTTGAGAGGTTAGGCAAGACAGCAGCATGGAGTCAGGACATACAGAGAACCGCTCCTTCCCGAGGCATACACACCTAGCTGGCAACCCGCGTTCCAGTAGGGCAGAGGGTTGAAGTTACTGGAATCAATGCGGTAGGCGGAGGGGTAAATCCTTGTGAGCTGCTTTTGGTTATAAATCATGAACTGCTCCGACTTCTGCTGAACCACCTGATGTGCTCTTGTTTCACTGAATGACAACACGTTTCCTGTGGTTCCTGGCAGTTTTTAATAATGAGAAAAGAAATGTGAGAACGTCCGTCGAGAAACCACCACTCACAAAAGACTTTCTAAGACATCAGATTATGTCCATAATAAAATGCAGAGCAAAAGAGTGAATTCAACCAGAGTAGGAGTAGCTTCGGGCCAAAAGAGAGCCAGAAAATCCCATTCCTGGGACTCTTTAACTATTTGGGGTCAAATCTGAGCTGCTCATCTTGCAAGGGTAACTGCATATTTCTGAGTCCGAGCTCCCCCAGGAATTCAGTCATCTCACTAGTTCATGTCTGTCTGGCTAACAGGAAGAGGACTGGCAGGAAAACTAATTTTTAGGGACATGACTCCAACAGAATATCTTTGGCAAAGATATAGCCAGTCATGGATAAATAAAACTATGTAACTTATTACTATGTAACTTATTCTTGATGACAAGGAGGCATTCATTGAAGACATTCATCTAAAAAGCACACGTGAAGTACATATTAACTGATAGCATTCAGGGTCCAAGAAAATAAAAGACCAATTCCAAAAGAGAAAAATGGAGTTTTAATGTTAATTTGTTTAGAACTGTGAAACCAGTCAAAAGCTATTTGGGCAAAAGGAATAAAAATGGAGAAAGACTTTAAAGAGTATTATAAAAAGACAAAATCTCAGAAACAAGAACAATCTTTCACTATCCAAATAAACCATGGAAAAAATAAAGGGAGGTAGAAGCACAGGAAGCCTATATTATAGTTTCTGCTGGACTATCCTCTGGTCGTGTCAATCCGGGGCCAAGGAAGCACCAAATCTGTGGGTCATGATGTAGGTAACCCCTAAGCCTTCAATATCCCCCCTTTTTTCCAATCCCGTGTCTATCATGTCCCCATTACTCCTACTCCTTCACTGAACATCCTCATCCCACCCCCAAAACGACCACTCATATGTCGTCTGGACCTACTAGAAGAAGCCGGCCCAAATAAAGACCGACACTTGCCCAGAGCCTCATCATTCCAGTGTTTACTCTGATGAGCCGAGTGTGTCTGAACCCAGACGGAGGGACACAGCTCCCGAAGCCAAGGAGCTGAACTCCATAGTCTTGCTGGATCAATGGGGCCTGAATTGTATCCACCCCGTGCATGTTAATTAGAGCCCATATGGGCCCCACTCAGGGCCCCAGTTGCCCTCAGGACTGCATAACCTTAGACTTTAAACGCCGGCCAAATGACCGACAGTTATACTCTGGGGATGCAACTTGGAGTGATCATAAATACAAAACAGACGCAAAGAAATTATGGTTTTTAATCACACGATTTCCTTCATATACACTGTTTCCTTATCACATATATTTTATTGACATACTTATTAACATAGTTTATGTCTGAATAATCTTACTTGCAGATTTTGATGAGTAATGTTTTAAACATGATGGGAGAAAATCCAGTCGTTTTGACAAGTCCCAGTCAAGTGCAGTAACACTATAATCAGTGCCACTGTTTTCTCTGTCTCACCACATAAATATGTACACCACACTATCAGTAAGATGACCCTGCTAATTAGGCATATTATCAGCTAGCATATGAATAGATCTGAGTTGTTTTGCTTTGGGGTAAGACATGCATTCATTATTTATTGATCATTTTGTGGCTACACACGCACACACAACAAAAACTCAAGTTCAAGAGCAAAGAGTACTCAATATTATTTTCCATTAAGCTAACAGAATTATTGTTTCTGAAGGTATTTAGTAAAAATTATATTCCTTGGGGCACCTGAGTGGCTCAGCTGGTTAAGCATCCAACTCTTGGTTCTGGCTCGGGTCATGATCTCAGGGTCCTGGGATCAAGCCCTACGTCGGGCTCCCTGCTCAGTGGAGAGTCTGCTTGCACTTCTCTCTCTCTCCCTCTCCCTCTGCCTCTCGCCCTGGCTCGTGTTCTCATTTTTTCCCTCTCTCTCTCAAATAAATAAATACGTCTTCTTAAAGAATTATATTCCTTTAAACCAGATATACCTTTCACTCCATTAAACTACTCACTGAGTTTATTTTCTAGCTATGGGCAGTTATTACAAGGACAGTTTTTCATGTGAAATTAATTTAATTTTTTTTAATTGTCTCATTTGAAGAAGGAATCAACACCAAAGTTAAGACAGAAAACAATACACTTGTGGAATGAGAAAAACAAAGAAGAGAGATCTCTGAGGAGAATCCTGGAGGTTTGTGACAGACTTAAGACTCGGCACAATGTTGTTTTTCCTTCACTAAGATTGGGAAAAGTTGAGAAAATGAAAGATTTTTAATTTAGATTTCACTTCCACTAAAATTAGAATTAGGTCGAAAAGCCACATGACTGGAGTTTATTTCTATAAGCATTCAGTAACTGAACAAAACAGAAATGAGAAGGGAAGAGGATAAAGGGAAGAAGGGCAGCTAGCAGGGAAGTCCGGGGTAAGAACACCTGTGACTAGGATTTCTCAACGCAACATGATGCGGAAGACAGGTGAAAATCAGTGAAAGAATCGGTGCTTCTGAAATTCCTGCTCTGTTCAAACTTCAATCTGTGGGTTAAATTATCTTCATTAAAGTCAAAATTTCCAATGACAAAATATGGGATTTTTGAGGTGCTACTTCAGTTTTCTTCTTTCTTCTGGTCATTCGCACTAGGAACTTCCATCTGTGACCTGGTCACCAGACCACGACGTCAGGTCTCCACAGTTCACGCCTTGGGCAAGACGCTACTATAATGCATTTATCTTTATAGAATAATGAAGTCTTCCTCTGTCCAGCCAATCAGGCTACCACAGTAATTAATATGGCCCCCACCGTGAGCAAAGACTTACACTGGCTGCCAGTTTCCTGACACGCTGGATGCTACCAGTTCCAGAAATGCATGCTGATGATCCGATTAACAAACAGTTAGTAAACGGTTGACAAAGAAAAGTCGAGAATGTTTCCCCAAGAAGAAAAGCTCTCTCCTTACCATCGTCCACGATGTCCTGGGCCGCCACAGAGTTTGTATACACCACCAAGTCAGAGAGCTCTCGGCAGAGCTTCATGGTTTTCCTGCGGCGACCCAACCTGTGACATACACAGCCAGGACTCATGTCACTTAGAGCTGGAAGAGGTTTGGTCTCCACCTTCCTTACCTGCCCCTAGTAGAGCCAGGATTAGAATCCAAGCGTGAGTCCTAGGTCAGCTCTCTTTCCACCAAAATACCCTGTTCATGTGGTTTTATTCACTGCTCAGCTGAGAACCTGTGTCTTCTCGTGTATTTGTGAGTTCTGTCGTGAAGGGTTTGACTGCCACTGTTCCCCAGCCAGCAAGTAACAGAAGCGGAGTTCATCAGGCAGCTCCTCAACTTTGGCAGGAGGAGAACCTGGACTTCTATTCGAGAACATTCACAGCAGAGGTCTCCTGGGAGGTGATCCCATTTCTCTTACATCCTTTACTATAACTACAGATTCAATTTTCTGTATCCTAAGGGCAGGAACCTCATACATCCTCTCTGCCCTTACTAGTTACCATTTTATGTATGGATATTCTGTTGAAGTGAAGCTAAATATAAAATTTAATTGAGCACTAGATGTCCATTCCTACAAGACTTCTCTATGCTTCTAATTTCATTTAACTTCAGTCTTTCAATAAAGGCACACGGGTGTGTGTGTGTGTTTGTGCACGTGTGCACTTATCTATGATATAATTTACATTCCCCTGTGACTTTACAGTGTACATGAGCTGCCAGAAAATCATTATATTCATCTCAGATTCTATTGGCAATAATAAAGAAAACAGCAGCTAATATTTTTGAGTGCTTAGTTAATTGGAACAGGGCTTATCAGGCTAAATAATTTAATTCCTTTAATCCTCACAATGACCCTAAGAACTAGAAACATATGAGAAGCCTAACTCATCCCATGTCAGTGGCACAGGAACAAGAGCTTCAAGTCTGGCTACTTCGGATATCTAGCTTTGCACATGTGCTCATCATCCATCAGCCCCTTCAGTCTCCTAGGAGAGCCCCCCGGACTAGCTCCTGTGGCCCCTCTCTCTTCTCCGAAGAGACCTCTTCCCTGACCACTGCTGCAGCCAGCGCTTAGCAAGAGCTCCCTGTGGGCCAGGCACAGTGTAGGTCCCCTCCTTGTGTTATTATCTCACACCCAGTTCATCTTCCCACGTTCTGCTGCACTGAGCACTTGACCTTGTGATCCACTTCTCTAGACACATACAACTAAAACAGCGAAGCTGATGGGACTGCAGAGGCCCCGGGAGTCTAAGTAGGAAACACGGAGGTATATTCTCACCTGTACAGCTGGCTGGTCTCCTTGCCAGGATTCTGCTGTGTGTCCTCCTCGTCATCAGTACTATACGACTTAGACCGTGATTTTGTGGTTTTCTGCTGGAAAATCACAGTAAACTGAACAAGAAACTCACTGCATCAGGCACACCTGCAACATCTAGAGAATGGACTGGGCGTTATAATATACGCAAAAAGGACAATTACTTGGAAGAAAACAAATTAGTTGAATATTGCAGCTTGACTTACCATTAATAAAAAGCATGTCTACGATCATAATTATATTTAATATTAAGGCAAACCTAAGGGTTTCTTGCTTAAAATGGACTTCTAAGCTACAAAAGATGTAGGTTTTAGAAAGATGATTAGTCATTCATTGAAGGTCTCCAAGAGCAGAAGGGTCATAGTTATAATATCTATTCAAATGACTGTAAGGGGATAAAATGTTCTTTTACTTAGGAAATTCACTATTCCTGCTGACTTATAAAAGATAGATTTGACAAAAAAGACAAGTAGTAATTTTTTTATGAATAACTTTTTCTTGCTTTTGATTAGCGTGTGCTCAAATAACTGTCTAAGTCAAACTGCACTTTTGAGATTTTGACCCATTTTAATTTCTACCAACAGAATAAAAATTATTACCCACAGGGTTCAGGCTGAAAGGCTGCAGGACTAAATGCTGTCAGAAATAAGGACATTTTGGAATGACGCAGTTTTATCCCAGCACATTAGAGATAACCCCACTGTTTGGCAATACATAACAGAAAAAACAAATAACGGGAAGGGATCCTGTAATTGCAGAAAAACCTGCCACCAAAAAAACAGCTTCCACAAACAAAGGTAAGATCTTTAGAGAGCACCCTGGACTTCTGAGGTCTGTGGCTTAGAAAGAAAAAGGGAGACCACCCTCGTGTTAACCATGGGACCACATCACCCTCCAGATTTTCTCTTTAACAAGTAAAACACCAAACCAAACTGCTGGCATAAACACACTCAAGTCTGCTGCACTGACAGTAAGGTGCCAATAAAATCTAGAACCTTCTCTGGTGTTACTGATGTTTTGAGAACCTCAGAGTGCATGGTGTGCAAACACTAGCATCTGATGATCTCATGTTCCAGCCTGGCCTCCCACCAAGTGGGCAAGTTGGCCAACCTCTCTAGCTTCCTATTGTGTTTTTTAAAAGGAAAGGACAATGACAACTATTTTATAAAGGATTATTGTTGTGATGATTAAATGAGATGATGGTTGTAAAGTCATTCTGTAAGCTACAGAATATTGACTTTCAAAATAAATACTCTTCATATTTATTAAAATAACCCACCAACAGTCTTGTGGACATTCATTCTTATGACTTGAGTTCTAATAAATTTTAATTCTATTGTAGCTAAAGTATTTCTTCATCTTTCAATGGCTGCCTAATTGTACATTATGCGAATGAATTGTGGACTGAAGAAGTCTTTATGGGTGAACATTTTGGTTGTTTTCAGTTTTTTAGTATAATGACTACTTTGCCCAACCTTTTAATAAATTATCCTATTGATGGAGCAGGAAACTCCCAGCTACAACATTCCTTAAAGTACAAGAAATGGCCTTACAGAAGCTTCATGCATAAAGTTTACCACCCAATAATTGATTTCTTATATATTATGTTATACCTTTTTATTGAAAAGGTATAACATAATTTTACCTTTTTATTTAAGCATAGCATACATTTAGAAAAATACAACAATCTTAAGCACAATGATTTCCAAAGTCACAAAATAATACCACCCAAACGAGGAAATGAAGTATTAGGCGCCCAAAAGCTTTCTGATCTTCCATTCAGAAAGCTTCCTTAGCTCCTCTCCAAAGGTAACTACTATCCTGACTTACACCTCTTAGATCTTTTTTGCCTATCTTTAAACTTCATCTAAATCGTACCAAACTGTATGTACTATCTTGGGTCTAGCTTCTTTTGCTCAATGTCATGTTTATAAAGATATTACTGTATGCAGTTGTTGTTTTGTCATTTTCCTTGCTGAAAAATATTCTCTTATGTGAATACACCACAATTTTCATTTGTTCTATTGTTGACAGATGTTTGAACAGTTTCCTATTTGTACTATTACAACTAATGCCACTGTAAATATTAGGTGTACGTCATGAGGCTGAAACACAACAATAGAACTGATAAGACATGGTGCATAATACAGCTTTAATAGATACTGTGAAATAATTGCACAAATGCATACTTCCATTAGAAGTGAATAAAGTTCAAGTTACTCAGCATCCTCACTAACCCTTGGTGCTGTCAATCGTTTTATGTCTGCTCTTGTGACAGGTATATATATGGGTATATGTGAAATCTCATCATCATTTAATTTGCATTTTCCGGGGGATTGATAAGGCTCAGTATCTTTTCCACACTAGCCATTTGGAAATCTTGTTTTGTGAGAGGCTACTTAAGTCTTTTGCCCATTTGAAAAAGACTATGGGGGCTCCTCGGTGGCTCAGTCAGGTAAGCATCTGACTCTTGGTTTTGGCTTGGGTCATGATCTCATGGGTCGTGGGACTGGGTGTCTGTTTCAAGATTCTCTCCCTCCACCCCTCGTGCCACTTATGCATGCTCTCTCTCTCTCTAAAATTAATAATTTTTTTTAAATTATGGTATTTTTGTATTGATTATAAGAAGTCTTCATATATTCAGGATATAAGTCCTTTGTGGGATATGGGTATCGAAAATACTCTTTTCAAGTATGCAGCCTACTTATCAAGTAATAATAAGAAGAATTTCTTAAGAAGTTCTTCAATTTTAAAGTAGCTTATCAATCTTTCTCTTTTCTGAAGTCCTATTTAAGAAGTCTTCTGTTATTCCAAGGTTATGATGATATTGTCCTGATACTTTCCAGTCTTTTTAAATTCATTGGACTATGCACCTTTGTCACTCTTAATTCATACCTTATGTTTTCCAAAGTTGGTCATGAGGGATCGTCCATGTGATTTCTTTCCATTTTCCTTCACATCTGGATGCTGAGTAAATAAAACATAATATGACTATTTCTCTTTCTCACTTTTGTTTTTGCTTTAGTTCTGGTGGAATGGCAGGGGAACCCTCCTTGCCTTAGGTAGAACAAGCAGGTCCCATTCATTTCCTCCTGTCCCATACCTTCACTACCCCAAAAGTTGTGGAGTCTATCTCAAGAGAGGAAGACATTGGACTGGAGAAGTGTGGGCACCAACCAGGAGACAGTAACCACCAACCACTTCCCAAACTGGTGTCAAGGGCCTCTTAGGAATGTCCAGCTGTACAGGTCCCTCCAGTGCCTGGTCACAAGACTCTCTACAGCACAAGAGGTATTCTTCTGAATGTGCTGAGTGGGGATAATCACCTTTCATTAAAATAGATTTTGATTTTGAAAAATGGCTCAAAGTCTTTAAGAGCCAATTCTGTTGACTAAGAAAATAAAACCCAAATACATCTATTAGGTAATAAGACTGTTTTTGTTTGTTTAAGTAAACCACAGCAGAGCTTATCTGTTTGTTGAAATTAATTCCTTGCATGGTGAGCATCTGGAAGAGGCATTGCAGCCTCTGAAATTTTCCTCATGTGGGTTAGTTTACCAGGCTAGAGATCTCCTCACTCAAGCCCATCTCTCATTAGGGGAAAGAAAGCCCACACCACCAAAGGGGTTTGGACTCCTCTTCAATGGTCATCCCTAAAAATATGTATTAGCTGGTTCAGAGCTAAGGACATGGTATGAGGAGAGATCAGCATGCCCCATCCTCCTGGGCCTTCTGGCTAAACAGAGAAGAAGCAGAGATAAGCACATAAATGGAATAAATGTGGGTGAGTAAAACTACTTAAAATCAAAATGCCAGGGAGGCACTGATGTCTATCCATAGAGACTAATCAAAGATGTAATTGGGGGTGGGAAGAAGATAAGATTAAGAACTGACTGGGGAAAGAGACAGTTCAGAAAATGCTGCAGGAGGTAGGAGGGGGTTTACAAGGTAATTTCATTTGACTGGTTAATGTCTATTGACCGCCTTGGAAGATCTACTGAAGCTGAATGTTAACTGTTCAAAAACCCCGGAGCTAAGAAGATAGCCAGATATGGTCATAGAAGTAACATTGCTTTCTAAGTTAGAAGACCCAGTTCTGAGGCCAAATAGCTAAATGTCCTTTGTCCATCAGTTGCCTTCTCTTGACCCGTTTTCTTACCTGTGAAATGGGAGAGGAATGGATCACTTAACCTCTTGAGTTCCTTTCTATTTCGAATAGCCCTCCTACCAGTAAGGGGACCATGTCATTTATTGTCCAAAATGAACTCTTTTAAGAGTGAAATAGGCACTTTTAACAATTACACTGGGACAATACGTATGAAGTAGGGCTGTCCTGTGCAAGGTGAAGTGTATGGTCATGCTATTTTGTAGGCACCTTCTACACCCCAAGGATTATGTTAAGTGCATTACATATATTCTCATTTAGTATATAAGCACCCTCAACGAGAAGTAGGGTTAAAATCCCATTTTACAAATAAGAAAAATTGAAGTACAGTGAAGTTAGATAATATGCTCAAAGTCACAAAGCTAGTTGGTGATAAAACGGGGGTTGTGTGTAGCTCTAAATCATCGTCTCTCTGGCTTGCTCTCCCCCAACTTCTCCCATCTCACATGACCCCTTTATGTAGAAGGGTAATCCCCATAAATACCTATCTCCAAGGTGACCTCTCCCTGAGCATCAGTACCACATTTTTTATTAAGTCCACAGATCGGACCCTGTGCTAGGAACTTGGCATGTATACAAGGAAACAGTAAGCAAAAGAGATGCAGACTCTGTCCTCCCTGGGCTTGTAACCTAAGGGTGGACACAAATGTAACACACTGTAATGAGATTCTGATGGAGAAAGTGCAGGGCATGGCAGGATGGCATGGGAAGGCCACCTACCAGACCTGAGGATCAAGGAGGACTTCCACGGAGACAAGCAAAAGCTGAAGCCAGAAGATGGGTAGACCTTTTCTAAGTGAGATGAGAAGGAGGAAGTGCATGGTGGCCAAGGGAGGAGCAAACACAAAAGTCAAGTGCTAAGAATATGGTACCTGCCAGGAGACAAAGGAAGTAGGGTGGGTGTGGACTTGTACGCATGCACATGGGTGGACAAGTCCGCGCCGGGGCCAGGGCCTGGGGAAAGGGTCCTATGGGCTATATCCTGGAAGGTGGACATTATCCTCCATACTCTGAGGAGACTCTGAACGGTTTAAAAAACAAGAAAATGGCATTATCAGAGGCCTGTTTCTGAAATATGACTACGGTCGTGAGATAAATGAGAAATTGGAGTGGGTGGGAGAGCACAGGAGCAGGAAAAGTCCCCTTAGGGAATAATTATGGCCATCCAGACAGTTGCCACTGCTATGTTTAAAAAAAAAAAAAAAAAAAAAAAGAAGGGGATTTAAGAACTCCAAAGGACAGGCATCTTTCTTGTGTCTACTATGTTCTTTGAGCCTGAAGGATGAGCACTTCATTTTTCTTTTACTCCAATCCCTTCCAGGGGAAAAAGAGCACAAGGAGAATGCAGAGTTGCATGGCTAGATGACAATCCAGCAAGAAGGAAGCTGGGGTGATGCACTGCCCTGAACCACACGGCCCAGCCTCAGGCTTGGCTCTCAATACACATGTGTATCCAACACAGATGGACTCATCTCAACAGTAACTCATCCTTGCCCACTGAGCCCAAAACCACATTTTAAAAGCTAACAGCAGTGTTAAAAACCTCAACGCTCATACAATGGAATACTACGCCGCCATCAAAGAAATGAAATCTTGCCATTTGCAACAATGTGGGTGGAACTAGAGGGTATTATGCTAAGCGATATAAGTCAATCAGAGAAAGACAATTATCATATGATCTCACTGATATAAGGAATTTGAGAGGCAGGTGGGGGGGTTGTGGGGGGTAAGGAAGGAAAAAATGAAATAAGATGGGATCAGGAGGGAGACAAACCATAAGAGACTCACAAACTGAGGGTTGCTTGGCAGTGGGGAGGTAGGGCTAGGGTGGCTGGGTGATGGACACTGGGGAGGGTATGTGCTGTGGTGACTGCTGTGATGTATGTAAGACCGATGAATCACAGACCTGTACCCCTGGGGTAAATAATACATTATATGTTAATAAAAATAATTAATTAAAAAAAAACCCAACGCTTTACAGCCCAGTTTATTAAAGTCACAGTCTCCACATTAGGAGTCTAATGCATTCTCATAGTCACCCAGATTGAATGGAAAGTAAAAAATAAGAAAAAGGGGAATGAGTTTTGTTCCAGCACACGTTGGAAATTTGAAATCCCTTACCATCTTACCTGAGAAGGTAATTGGCACTGGGATTTCTTCCATGAATAGCAAAAGAAGGATAGGTTTAATTTGTTTCTCCCAAATCTGCAAGACCTGCCATGGCCTGTCCAATTGGAATGATCTAGGATGCAGCAGAGACTTCTCCAGAAGCATGAGGGGAAGTGACTGGCCCAGGTTAGCCAATGAGAGTTCATGAAGAATAAGAAGCAGAAATCAAGGTGAGCTAACCGAGTGAGCTAACCAATTTTACAGACATTCGTGTGGTTAAAACTAAGTGGCTGGAAGGGGAGAGTGAAGAGGAAGCAGTTTCTATTTATAGAAATCTTTAAGAAAATTCACAATTGTATGATCAATGGTAAGGGCGGTACTACTGTAATCTACATTTCAGTTGCATCCCCAATATTCCATTCTGCCTAACGTGCAGCATCAGAGTGGCTGACCTTGGCACCACTTCCAGTGGTAAATTCTCTGGGATTAACAAGCCAATATTATCCTATACCCTTGGCAAGTTATCATTCCAGCAGGACATGTACTCAGGGCCACAGTGATTAGGTTAGGGGTGGGTGTATGAGCTAAGCTGACCAACCAGAGCTCAGCACAAACTCTAGAGAGTAACCACCAATGCTCAGTTGTCACTTCGATTCAAGTGTGGTCACCCCATGTGGTCCCCCTTCTGCCTGAGGATCCCTGAGTCCCAGAGGAGAGGCGGCAGTACCGGGGAAGTCAGTTATTAGAGCTAGCGACTGCCTGGATCTCCTCTAGGCCAGAATAAATGCCCTTGATGCCCTGCAGTGATAACATCAATAAACCCACCCTCCTTTGTCCTTGCCCACTTCTGATACCTCTATTAGAAAGCAGAGTTAAAATCTCAGCTAGAGCCCAAATCATTCGTTCATTCAGCAACCTCTTATGAAAGTTGTACTAAGGCCCAGGCACTATAACAAGTCAGAAAAATGACGTTATTAAGACTGGCACGGTTCTTGTCTTCAAGGAATCTATAATCAAGTTGAGAAGACAGATATTTAGCAAATTATTGCATATGTGTTAAAAAGAAAAAAAAAACCTTCAGAAAAGAGAAGCTGTCACAGGCTACCATGGACAATATAAAGGGATAACTAATCTAATCCCAGGTCAAGGCAGGACTCATCTGGGGCATCACACTGAGGCTGGAATTTAAGACTAATTAGGCATTAGCAAGAGCAGAGGTAGGAATGGAGTGTTCTGGGCAGAGGGAAAAGAACATGAGGAAGACCATGACGTACAGACAGCTGTGGTTGGTGGGACAACTGTGGGAAGCAGTGTGACAGGGAAAAGGAGAAGATCTGAGAGGTAGAAAAGAATGCAATTGTAGGTCCTTGAAAGCCTGGTTAAAGAGTTTATAATTTATCCCATTCATAACACGAAGCTACTGGACAATTTTCAGCAGTAGAGTGACATGATCAGATTTACATTTTGAAAACATCATGCTAATTTCAGAGTGGAGATCAGATTGAAGGAGGGCAAGAAAGGTCCAGGTGACAGTTGGTGTTGGCCTGGATGAGGACCCAGCCACGGCCAGGAGAAGTGGATGGATGGAAAACACGCTCAGGAGGTCCAGTCAGAGCAGCACGGAGGATGACGGGCTGGGGAGGGAAGGGGGGTGCAGCACGTGGTGGACTCGAGCCTTTTCCCTCAGCTGAGTAGGCACAGGACAGGTGAGCCTGGGACCACTGTCCTGAAGGTCCCAGTGAAGCAGTATTTGAGGGACTTCTGCCTCTGTCCATCTACTTTTAACAATTTCTCACATCATTTTGCCATGGGAGATTTCCATTTCTTGAGCAATAGGAGGAGGGAAATGGAAGAAACTAGAGAATTTCATCAACGACAAATGATCAGAAATAGAGCATGAGGTCCTTTCCTTTTTCCTATCGAAGGACAAGTACAAGAAGGAACTGGGTACCTGTTTCAGGTGTGCATTTAAGCCTTCATGTGTGGCCTTTAGTAGAGCCCTCACTGTGAAACTATCCGGATCTTCTTTGTCTCGAATTTGAGATTCTTTTAACAATGACTCCAGTTTTTTCCTTATGAAAGATTCCACCTGATGCTCAGTGGTCCCATTATTCTGCAAAGAATTAAGCAATGAAAATTATTTCCCTTAAGAAACACAGAATGAGAACACAGCCCTCATTCAAGCCAACATTGCTTCTTAGAATTTGATTAGCTTTCAATTACCTGTAAGAAGTTAAGCACAATATGCCATTTTGGTCCCCACCCCATACACACTGATCCCCCCAAATACTGATTACTATGATTATATTCAACCCTTGAGAACCTTACAAGGTCTTATCATTTTCATTTCAGAGACGTGGAAACTGATGCTCAGAGAAATTAAGTTGCTCAAGGTTACAAAGCTAGTAAGAAGCTGAGGCAGAATCCAATCCTTCCCATCATGCTACATTGCACTTTTAATAGAGGGAAAGTGAAGGACAGTCTTAAAAACTAAGTTTTCTGTATCTGCACAGGTAAATTTGAGAAAAAAAATGCTATTAAAAAAATCACCTCCTTTACTGAGGGGAAAAGAATGCGATGGAAATCTCTGGAATTGAGGATTATTCTGAGATAAAAGTTCTTTCCTACCTCTGATCCCAATGTATAATTAAAGGGAACTCATGACTGACCTGTGCCCTGATTCTTCATTAAAATGACTTTAAGATCACAAATAATTTCAAATGTTATGCTCGTGTCCAAATGACAACTTAGGCAATTTTTAGGTGATCCAGAGACAGGGATTTCCTTGACGTCTTTCTTAGCATGGCTTTTCGGCCACCCTGCTCTGCCCGACCCCAGTGTCCCCGGGCTCCTCAGCTTCTTTCATGTCTCTCTAGATCCAGCACTCATCCTTAGTTCTTCAGCCACCTGCTGGAGGCCAGCCCAGCCACAGGGTATGAAACCAGTCCTCCTCCATGAGGACCTCCTCCTATATTCCTCACCAAAATTTTAAGGCCTGTTTCCCACTAATACATTCGTTACTAAGAGGTGATTATATTTTTTAGATTTATTTATTTTTATTTTTTATAAACATATAATATATTTTTATCCCCAGGGGTACAGGTCTGTGAATCGCCAGGTTTACACACTTCACAGCACTCACCATAGCACATACCCTCCCCAATGTCCATAACCCCACCCCACTTCTCCCAAAGAGGTCATTATATTTAAACCCTGTAGAACCAGACAGTTTCCTGGTAATGCCTTCTATTTTCACAGAATCTGATAAAGGAAAAGCCATATAAATGACATAAGGGAAATTTGGGGGAAATAAGACTACATCAGGAATATGTTGCTGACTTTCCCAGTATTAAAATCACATGCACGAATGTCTTCGGTATATCCAATGAACAAGGCACCTCACTTCACTGCAGGCCCTCAGGTCTTGCAGGAGGTGCAAAGATGGACAAGAGTTGAACTGCATGGATGGCAGAGATGCTAAAGAGGTCCAAGGAACCACGGATGGCCGATGCAACTGCAGTTCTGAGAAGGAGCACGGCCTTCCTGCCCCAGTGACCAAGAGGTCCCCAAAGAAGAGGGGGAAGGGTCTGGGGCTCTGCAACAGCAATGGAGAGAGGGGCTTCCCTGTCATCCATAGCTCCTGCAAAGGTTTCCTAGAGCACAAGTTGCATGGAGGAGGGGACTGGCCGATAAAGTTGGAAATGTACCCTAGGGCCAGATGGTGGGGGGACATGAAGGCAAGAGGTGGGGAATTCCTGAGAGCCTCTGGGTAGCTAAGTGTCTGAGTACAGTATTTTAGAAATAGTATTAACCTGGCAGCCTGTGCAGAAAGAGGACAGGGGCCTTAGAGAGGAAAAGCCAGACACACTGGTTCCCGCAACCAGCATGAAGAGCCTAGGCCAGTGTGCTGGGAGGGATTTAACACAGAGGAGAGTTGGAAAGCAAACTTCATTTTGCATACAACAAACTGAGCTGCCTGCTGTATGCCAGGAGAGAAACATGACTAAAACACAACCCCCCTATCCCAGAACCCTCGGCATCACGGAGAAGATGGACACACAAATGGCCAACTACTCAAGCAGGTGCAAGTGACAGCACCAGGAAGATCACGGCCAGACAGAGGAGGGGCACCTCCTCTAGCCTTGGGAAGGTGGCAAAGACTTCCAAGAGCAGCGAAAACCTTGCCAAGCCTTAGAAGATGAGTACATTCATTTTCTGTGGCTGCTGTAACAAGTTACCACAAATCTGGTCGCTTAAAACAACAGAAATGTATTCCCTTGCGGTTCGAGAGGCCTGAAGCATGAAATCAATGTGTCAGCAGATCTAGACTCCCTCCTGTAGGAAAAGACGTTCCCTTGCTTCTTCCAGTTTATGGGAGCTCCTCGTATTCCTTGGCTTGTCAGCCTAACTCAAGTCTCTGCCTCTGTCTTCATGTGGCCTCCTTCTGCATGTCCACTGCTTCTGCTGTGTCTCCTTTTGTTAGGAAGAAGACTACTCATCATTGGATTTTTAAGTCCCACTTGGTTAATCTAGGATGATCTCTTCTCCAAGCCCTAACTTAATAACATCTACAGAGACTCACTTTCCAAAGAAGGTCGCATTCCTAGGTACCAGGGGGTAGGGCTTGGACATATCTTTTGGGGGACACACATCAACGTCCTACAATGAATGAGTTGAATATATGGCAGAGAGCAGAGTGACAGCATTCTAACAGGAGGGAAAGTGTGGAGAAAACAATCCGTAGCAGCAAGCACCAGTGACCATATGCATGTGGAGAAAAAAACACAGGGAAATATAGAAAAAGCAGCTAACGCTGTAAATCACACTAAGGTTTTACAAAACACAGTCATATAATGATACTTCATTTGAGCTGCCTAGTACCCTTGAAGGCAGCCACTAGGGTTAGCCAAATTCAGTCATGATACAGAGGCAGAAAGATTCAAAACTTTTCCAAACACACATGCCTAGGAAGTGGCTGAACAGGGACTTGAATCCAAGACTTCCAGTTCAAGATTCTTGGTCTATTTCTTCATATAATGCTGCAGCCATCCTTCTAATGCGGCTACAGAAAAAGATAAATTCTTGAGTCAAATTAAGCATGAGCAGGCTTATGTTTGGACAACCTAGAGGGAATCTGGGAAATTTATCCCCACAATCCCTCTGTGGGAAAGAGCAGGTCTCACTTAAGTGCAGAAGGAAGAGAATTCTAGACGTCCATCTCCCAACACATAGGCTCAAGTGACCCAGAGTCCTAACAGGGAGCACATCCGTCAGGAGAACCAAAAGAGAGGGCATGTGAGAGCACCCACCATGCCCAGGTCACCGAGAGGGCCCCAGATAAACTTCAGTTCCCTTCCCTGGCCCGGGGCCACACAAGTCAGAGATGGTGAGGAGACCAACTGTGGCCGCTACGCCCAGAGACGTTCACAGGCAGCAAAGCAAACACAAAGCCCGACTGGCTGACCGGCGCGGGAAATAATGACGGCTTCATACAAAGGCTCTGGTTATTCACTTCACACCCTCCAAACCCTGTGTGTTGCTGAAGGGATGATATTACTGCCTGTTGATCTTTCTCTTCTCTGTGATGTACAGCACGAGAAAATTAGCAGCCGTGGAGAACAAATAGATGCGTGGCTGAGGTTTCATTAGCATTTTATCCTTCGGTCCTGGAACCCAGGAGTGCGGCTGAAAGTAAGCTGAGACAGACACTTCACCCTGAGGCCTGTCGGCCAGTGTGCAGCTGCGGCAGGGACCACGGCTGAAAGCCCTCGGCATCTTGCTCTTTTGTTCCCTGAGTCAGCGGCGGTGGAAGGATGCTGCTGCGGGGAGGGGGGTGGGCGCGTATGCAGGAAGCAGCCCTTTAACATGGTTGGGAGTAGTCTCCACCCAAGAAGACCTCGGGGTTCCTAATTCCTGTTTCTAAGAGGTCAATGTGATCTGTCCGCCAATGTGGACTGTCCGCCCAAAATAGGTAACTCACACAAACACATTCTTGTTTTTTTCCCCAGTGTGAAATCTGAGGACGGCTGGAAAAGCAGCCAGCCTGGGAAACAGCAGGAATGGGGCTGCTCGAACAGTGGCATTCTATTGCCGCGGCCCACTGGAACCACTGGGGAGTGTTCCAAAATCCCAAACCCCGCCCCAGACCAATTATGTGGGAATCTCTGGGCCAGGACCTGGGTGTTGGGATTTTTGAAAGCTCCCCTGTCATTCCAATGTGCAGCCAATGCTGAGGACCTTTACTTTAAAACAAAACTAAACACTGGAATAGCTCACCATCCCCAAATGCCTTTTTCCCTGCCCCTAGGCTGAAATCTGGAGACAGGAAGGATAACATATTAGCCACCCTTTGTGAGGGCTTTTCCAAGCCTGGTATCTCAAGGTCTTGGGCTAAGGAACAGCTTCTCAGTGGCTCAAGTCTGTGCATGTACTCCTGTCCTCTACTATCTCCCGTCTGCTCCTTTAGCTCCCCGAGAACACACACTGCTTAAGGACCAGCTCCAGGCTCACATCAGCAATAATCCTGCTGCTTCTGCTATTCTTATTACTAACAATATCTAATATTTATTGAGCACAAATCATGCGTCAGGCATGGTTCTTAGTTTTTTACAGGGTGTGAAACAGTTGTTACGTGTTCCTGGATAAGGGCTCATATAAAACTGGTCAGAAGGCTTACTGTTTATGGGATAAGCATCACGTATAAGGTGGAGAGCTAATATTTGTACCTAAGAAGCTGGCTGAATATAGATTCACAGAGCACAAGAAAAAAGACAGCGAATAACTCAGTGAAGAAGAAAAAATCATTGAAGTTGAAATACAGGGGTGCAAAGTCTGTAAGTCACAATGACATTAGAGGACCCCGTAAAGATGAATAATGGCACGTTGGCCTCACTGAATCAAATCAGTTAGATAACTGTACTATGGTTGAAAGGAAACTGTCCCTGTGTCTTTGAGCCATGTGTTTTTTTTTTTTTTTTTTTTAAATACATATAATGTATTATTTGCTTCAGGGGTACAGGTCTGTGAAGCATCAGTTTTACATAATTTACAGCACTGACCATAGCACATACCCTCCTCAATGTCCATCACCCAACTACCCCATCCTTCCCACCCCTCTCCCCTCCAGCAATCCTCAGTTTGTTTCTTGAGATTAAGAGTCTCTTAAGGTTTGTCTCCCTGCCAATCCCCTCTTGTTCCATTTTTTTTCCCTCCCTACCCTCCACAAACCCCTGCCTCTCAAATTCCTCATATCAGAGAGGTCATATGATAATTGTCTTTCTCTGATTGACTTATTTCACATAGCATAACACTCTCTAGTTCCATCCATGTCATTGCAAATGGCAAGCTTTCACTTTTTGTGTTTGTGTGTGTGTGTTTGCTTTTTTTGTTTTGTTTTGTTTTGTTTTGTTTTTTGTTTTTTTTAAATGTGAACCATGTGATTCTTGAGTCACTGAACAACACAGTGGCTTTTCCATGGGCCTTATACATTATGGGCCAGATTGTCTCTACGGCTGATGCCACAAAATTCATATGAGGCAGAAGCTTAAAGGATTTAATTGATTCAACAACAGAGAGAATTTATTACACAAGCAAAAAACTTTCGATGTGGTTTGAATCCCTTAGAAGAAACAGCAGGGGCACCTGGGTGGCTCAGTCAGTCAAGCCTCCAACTCTTGTTTCTGGCTCAGGTTGTGATCTCCCAGTCGTGGGATCGAGCCCTCTATCAGGCTCTGCACTCAGCACACAGTCTCCTTCAGATTCTCTCTCCCTCCCTCCCTCTCTCTTTCTCTCTCTCTCAAATAAATAAATAAAACCTTAAAAAAAAAAACAAAAAACTATTTAAGAAGTAACAGCAGTCCAGGAGGAATAAGAAACCCTGTATGAGGGTCCTGCCTCCCATTCTGCTTCTAACCCAGGTAATGCAGGGGAACCTCAAGACCTGCTTCTGACCTTTGCACTTGCTGTGGCCTCTGCCTAGAATGTTCTTCCCCAGACAGCCACATGGTCTCATGGAGAAGATAACGTAAGAGCAAATACCTAAAAGTAGTGAAACGTTCACTACTTTCAGGTATTTGCTCTTACATTATCTCCTCCATGAGACCATTCCTGGCCATGGTATCTAAAGTTTCATAAACTCTTCACATGGTACATATATGTGTCCCCACACACACGTGCCCACACACATGCACACACACACTTTCTACACTCCTTCCCTCCCTTCTATAAAGATTCATTTATTTTTATTTTAGAGAGAAAGTGCGTGCGTGTGTACAAGTGGGGGGAGGGGCAGAGAGAGAGGGGGAGAGAATTCTTAAGCAGACTCCCCGCTGAGCTCGGAGCCCACCTGAGGCTCAATCCTAGGGCCCTGAGATCATGACCTGAGCCAAAATCAAGAGTCTGTCGCTTAACCGATTGGGGTACCCACTCCGTCCTTTTTTTCCCTTCAGCACTTATCATTCCCTAGTACTTACACAGATTACTTATTTGTTTTATTTCTTGTTTATCCTCCTCTTCTCCCATTAGTGTGCAAACTTCATGAAGGCAAAGATTTTTGTGTTTTTGTTTACTGACAGGTGCCCAACACCTACAACATGATGGCTGCCTTTCCAAAAGATGCTCAGGAAAAATGTGCTGAACCTGTCTGTGGATCTTGTGTAAGCCTCATGAGAGTTAGCGATCTGGTGTTCATGAATGCTAACATAAAATGTTTATTTACTGCAATAATGCAGACATAACTTGTAAATCTAACCACATTCTGTTAACTTAAAACTGAGGTTAAGAACTCCTCTAAGGTAATTAATGGCTTCACATAAGGTATGCACTGTACATCCTCTTTTGCAAAAATGTGATCAGGCAATTTACATTCGACACTCAGATAAGGCATTGGAGCCCTGAGTTGACAATAAGACTATAAACTGATTACAGAAAAACACTTTGGCTTTCTAAACACAGCATCGCCTTTTCTCAGAAGAGCTCAAAAATAGGGGGAAAGGATTCGAAAAAGTAAAGTAAAAACTTTATATATATATATATGTATATATATATATATATAAATAAAAAATATATATTTTTATATATACATATATATATACATATATATTTTTTTTTATATATTTCCAGTAGAATATTTGTTCCTTTAGGTATATTCTCTCCTAGAGTCTAACAAAGAGATGCCTGTAAAACTTTACAATTCAGGTCTCTTTGCTTTTATGAAAGCCAAAATCAAAGAATCCAAACGAAAGAGCCTATCTATCTTTACATAATCGTGTTCTGAACTCTCTACCTGTGTGGCTTCCTAGAAAACAACTAGGAGGCTTTGAAGATGTGAGGAAGCAGCTGGGTATTTTCACAGGTGAAGTGGGTGATTTGTTTCCATAAAACCACAGCCAACTCTCCTTTATAATTACAGATACTTAACATGAAAATTTAGGAGCTCACTGATATCAGAAGAAAAATTACATAACTGGGTGTTTTTAGAAACTTGAACAACTTGGGTTTTACTCAGAGCAATAAATGACTACATTGTGATAGTACCTAAATTTCTACTACTCATTTTCCCTAAAAATAGCATTCCCTAGCTATATAACTTAGTCAAGCCTCTCTGTTCCCTGCTTTCAAATGATAGACTACTCTGATGCTGGCAATCAAGAGATTTTGGAAATAAGACGCAAAGATAGGGGTGCGCCTGGGTGGCTCAGTTGGTTAAACGGCTGCCTTTGGCTCAGATCATGATCCCAGGATCCTGGAGTCGAGCCCCAGGTTGGGCTCCCCGTTCTGTGGGGAGCCTGCTTCTCCCTCTCCCTCTGCCTGTTGCTCCCCCTACTTGTGCATGCGCTCTCTCTCTGTCAAATAAATAAATAAAATCTTTAAAAAAAAAAAAGATGCAAAGATAATGAAGATCAGAGACAAAAATTTGGTTTACAAACTAAAGCTTAAAAAAACAGAGTGGCATTATCCATAATTGCATATAAGTAATAACAAAAAGAGTAAATATCTGGAAGGGTAAAAAATAAACAATTTAATATCTTAACAATTTCGCTTGTGTAAATCTATTTAATTTCTTACAACCATAGCCTTATTAGTGGTATTTCACTGAACTAATATAAACTATTAAAAGACAACAGATGAATATAGATGGTAACTATTACTTTTCAATTCATCCTGAATATTTCCCACTTCATCCCTTCTAAAGTACATCAAAGCCAAGAAAAAAGTGTCCACCAAAAGGTCGGTTGTCATTCTACCTATGCCCACTTTGTAATCATGCTGGCTCCCTTTGATAACTACAGGAAGCCATATTAGTTACTACTATTTCAAAGAGAACGGACTGTTCTTAGCAATGTAATAAACGAATTCAGGGCAATGATGCAAATTAGAAGATTTTGTACAAAATTTCTACGTTTTTTAAGAGGGAAAAATAAGTCCTGATCTCTAGAGGAATACCACTTTTCCATAGAAATGAAATTGCAAAACCTGTAACAAACTAACGTGAAGGGGTGCTACTCTCAGGCTGTCAGGTGATCCTGACGATCATGAGTTGTAGAGGTGGGGGAGGGGCATGAAATCCTAAGTCGCCCCCCTCCCACCATGAAGACATTTCCTCTGGGTTTGCCTTTGCTTTAGATTACCTGGCTAAATGATGCTTTTCTAGGAAGGCAGCTCCTTGATCTAGGACAGTGTTCTGAAGCATCACACAGGTCCTATGCAACTTTATCTAAAATGTGGTAAATTAAAGATTTAGCCAAGAGTCCCATTTCTGGAAGAGCTTGGAAATCTTCTGATCCAAAGTACATTTTCTTAGGGGAAGGATGGGCATCCCTAGAGAAGCAGACACGTACAGCTGGGTCCTGCAAGCCTGCCTTAATGAGCAGCATAGTGGCGCTGCTAGCACAAGGAAGCAGAGAGAAGGCTAAAGCCAGTTTATTTCATCAAAGACCATGACATTTCCAACAGCAATTTAAGTTTTGACAAAGTTGTAACAGCAGAGGATTTGTCCCTAGAGGGAGGGTCAGACAGGTGAATCATGGGCATTCCTTCCAACTCTAAGACACAAAAATCCTTGAGTCAGTGAGCATCTGAGCATCTATGTGCCCAAAAACAAAGTAACTTTCACAAAATAGCCCTTTTGCACCACAGCCACCACACTGTGAGGATTCCAACATGGCAGCAATTTTTACCCCAACACATTGAGGGGGAAAAGTACAAATAAATATGTAACTCACGTAATGGAGCTTGAACTTGCACTCATCTTCGATTTCATCTGCGCTGTCTTCGTCAGAAACTTCCCCCTCCTCTGCATCATCCCCAAGATGATAAGGCAACTTCTTGCCCTGAAATGGAGCAACACACCCAGCTTAAAAATGACCATAGAGTAGATATGTGCTGTCTGGGGCAGGTTCACCTGACTGGAAGCATCTAGATCATGTGTCTACACCCTAGTTCCAAGAACATGTAGACGCTAATGTCAAGCATTTTGGGCCACTAAGAGGGGATTCCTTAACACACAGGGATGGAGGAGGAAAGAAAGATGTTCAGATGCCTGGCAGCCAAATAATGATAAATTTCTAAGTATCATCCCAGACTGCTGTCCAGGCTGATGTTGTCTAAACTCAAACCCCAGTGACTTTTAGTATTCCCGTGCTCCACACCCACTGGCCTTCTTCAGCATGCTGGATTTTCCCCTTGCCCCAATCCCTCCCTGCACAGGATCGCCAGCATAGTCAAGTTTGCAGAGAACTCTCCGTCCCTATTTCCTATACCTTCCCTGACACCCAAAGCTACTGACCCTGGGTCCTTAACACAGTCATAGTTTCAAAGCTTATTACATTGTTTACATAATGAAAGCAAGATCTACACGAAGACTCCAAACTCATGGGGCTTGGATTTTTAAATGTTTCTTCTTTATTTTCTCCACCTTACAGAGGGTTGCTTATAGGATTAAAAGGGTGAGATTTAATTTCCCTTTGTACTGATATACATTACTCTCCTTATTTGTACGTGCTATCTGCAAAATGCAAAATGAAAACTTCACACGAACATGTTTAGAGATAGACAGATGCAGACACATGGATATACACGCACCTCTAATTCTAAGTAAATGGGCAGGATACCTTTTCACTTCCTCCCGTGTATCATTAGTAACAAAGTAGCTCAGAATTAAAGTATTTATGCCTATATATTAAGTCTTTTCTGATATGGAAGGCTTCTATAAAATTTATTTTTTCTTCATTTGAGGGGGCACTGTAGAGTCACTGTACTAATACAGGAGCACCAGAAGAAAGGTCCTCAACTAAGCGGCAACAAGACATGTTCAAGAACAGACAGACATCAAACTAATGTCCTCCTTCATTCATTCACCACCAACTACTGACTCACAGTCTCTGTTTTGGGCACAGTGACAGACAGCCAAGATGGACCTATACGCAAGACATTTAAAATGTAATGACAGCAGTTCCCTCTTTCGATAGAACAAAACCAAAGTAAAGCAGAGCAGAGCTAACAAATATGAGAAGTAACATCTGTAAGGAAGGAGTAACAATCCTTGAATGACAGAAACAGTTCTGATACCACAAAAGGGAAGCAAAACCGGAACCGTGGTGGGCACACAGCATTGAGCTGACAGGATAGCCACACCCGGCTTTAGCTTCCCTTCAGGTACGTGCGGTGGTGGGTGAGGGAACAAAGAGAGAAAGCTGCCTGCTCCGAGCATCCATAGAAGCCCTAATTTTCCATTCATTTAAACTGAATTAAAAGACACAAGGCCATGTTTTTCACCAACTCTTGCACATTTCTGGTTCTCAAAAGATAATTTATCCAGGCAGATAGGAAGACAAGCAATGCAACAGAATGGTGTCTCTTAATGGTTCTTATCAGTTACAGCCAAGGGAAATTATAGAATAAATTAAGGCAGAACTTGATATGACTCAAGGAACGTAGTTGTGATCCAATTGATACAAACAAAAAATGCCCCGGTGTCTTTTAGGGGGTCTCTTTCTGATTTACAGTCTGTTGCATATAGGAATTACCAAGAATTAGTTTAACCGGTCCATGACACGTGGAAATATTATGACACTAGAACCGTAGCTGCCGCTCAGCTCCAATCTGCACGACCCAGGGAATGTGGTAATGACTCTGATTTGCAACTGTAAAAAGTAAGAGGCTTGGACCAGTAGTTACAGTTTCTTTCAGCAAGAAGAGTCTATGGAAAATTACAAAGTTTGCTATTATTTTTGTTCAAAAGCCACTTTTTATTTGCTTTTCAGGAGATTGGTGTGTCTATATATGGTTGGAAAGTATGTGTATTATTATTATAATAATAAACAACTTGTCAATCTCTAAAGTAGTAAGGAGCCACTAAAATGGTGCCTTTTGGACCAAAGGAATGTAGGAAAATCAGTTCCTTTGTTTTTGCTTCGAATGGAAATGCATTGGTCCATAGATCTGGGAGATCTCCTTAAAGTCTTTAGAAAGTTGCTACTAGCAAATGAACCTTAAATGTCTTGAAATGCTCGCAATCCTTGCCGAGGCCACTCCACCCAATGAGTGCCCAAGATCCTCTGGTTCTGGGGCACCCTGGTGCCCATAAGCCCTAAGACATTCTATGACGAATGGTGCAAAGTCCAGTTATACAGAAAGGACTTAATTCATACCAAATATCTACCTTAGGTTCCACTGCCCAAAAGGGAAGTATTTCAACCAAATGGACTTACTCTGCATTTAACCTCAAGAGTACAGGAAACACGGAAACATTCACAAAGCTATTAAGGTAAAATTTAGCTTTTTAGCCCAGCAATCAATGTTTAGCACATAAGAGTTTGTTTTAACAAGACTTCAGGAAAACCGATCTTACTGTTATCCCTTACAGTATTTGAAGCCTTTATTCAAAATGCTTTCACACATACAAATGCCCGACGATAACTCTTTGCTGGATTCAGTCTCTAGTTCTCATTTCACTGACGGAAAAATAGGTTTTGACCAATTCCAAAGACGAGTCCTCCGCACCTTTCCCATTTGCTGCCCTCCCTCAGAGCCCCTGTTAAAGTAGTCCTAGGAAATTACACTGTTTGACTTTCTTCTGCCTCCTTTGTGATACTTGGTTTTTTTGGTACACATTTAAGTAAAATGTAACCCAATTTGAATATTATTAATATCCTGCCGCTCTTCCTTAGATCTTTAGTCTTAAAATAATACGACTACCCAAGATGGATTTAATCCGAACACACAAAGTTAACTGGAATTACGTAAAATCACAAAGTCACCCATGTGAGATCTCAAAAAACTATTTTTTCTGGCTGTTCTGTGTATTAATAATATTCATTGCAGGTAGTAAATTTCTTCCCTCAGAAAAATCTGTTCATGAAATGTCATTCTATTCACCTACTGCTCCTTCACGTACACTAGAGAGTCCTGTGGGGCATTATGTCTGTGCCCATGCTCTCCGGGAAGCAAGCTCTTCTCACTTACATAACCACGGCTGATCAACCGTAAAGACTATTGTTTGTCTGCTCATTCTTTCTTTTCTTTTCTTTTTTTGACAGACAGTTATTGGACCTTGAAGTGGGAGAGAAGAATCTGAAAGAAATGCTTTCAGATATGGACACAAAGAGCCTCCTCTTCCTCTGTCCCCCTGCACCCACACATACACCACGGTCAATTACTACAGACTAAAATAGTAAACATTTGGCTTACAGTATTGATCTTTTCACATCACAAAAACAAATCCCAGAAGACGTGATCAGTCAATAACTAGCTCTTTCTGAAGGTATAACTATTAATAAAGCGGAACAAGATGCATCTACAAATCTAGATGACTCTTCACGGATTGACTCTATTGTTCTCTTGATAAATGAGTTTTTAGTCCTTAAGGGAGGGAGGGCTTCGTTGGTCATTAATGCCTTTGACTGCATTCCTTGGGGTAATTACCTTCACTAGGATTTTGCCTTTCAAACTTTGAGGGCTTGGGAGCTGTTTGGTCTCTCCTGTGTCTACAGATGACAGGTCCAGTTTGTCTCCAAATATTCCTTTCAGGTACTGAGCAATCTTCCTCTGCTGCTGGACACTGCAGTGATTCTCAATGGACAGTATAACTGGGAACCTAAGAGGACAGCAACAGATTCTAAAGGCATCACATACAGGCAACTCACAGGGCTGTTTGAACATCATTCCGTATTCATTATGTTCTTACAATCCCGGTGACAGTATTTGGGAGAGCTGTGATGATTAAAATGAGAAAGATGGAAGATGCGTTTCTTTTTTTTTTTTTTTTTTTAGATCTTATTTCTTTATCTGGGAGAGAAAGAGAGAGAACAAGCTAGGGGAGCGGCAGGCAGAGGAAAACACAGGCTGCCCATTGAGCAAGGAGCCCAGTGCAGGGCTCAATCCCAGGACTCATGACCTGAGCAGAAGGCAGACACTTAACTGACTGAGCCACGCAGGTGTCCCATAAAAGATGCATTTTTTTTTTAAGATTTTATTTATTTATTTATTTATTTGGCAGATCACAAGTAGGCAGATAGGCAGGCAGAGAGAGAGAGAGAGAGAAGAGGAAGCAGGCTCCCTGCTGAGCAGAGAGCCCGATGCGGGGCTTGATCCTAAGACCCTGGGATCATGACCTGAGCTGAAGGCAGAGGCTTTAACCCACTGAGCCACCCAGGCACCCCAGAAAGCATTTTTTAAGAAACTCTGCTGACCAAAATTATTTTGCTAGGCATAATGGCTGAACAAAATATCAACCATGTGGGATGACCTCCTTTAATATTTTGCATTTAAAAAAATGGTTCATTCATTATGTCTCTTTTAAAGGAAAAAAAAAGAAGCAATTTTAAGAGAGATAAGCCTAAAGAAAGAAAACTCATATATTGTAATTTTGTCTTATTTATTCAAAAATCTAAAGTAGACAAAAATATATAATGGGAAAAGACAATCTCTTCAATTAATGGCGTTGGGTAAACTGGACAGCTAATGCAAAAGAAAGGAACTTGACCTCTTTCTTACACCATCCTCAAAAATAAACTCAAAATGGATTAAAGACTAAAGTGTGAGACCTCAAACCACAAAAATCCTAGAAGAGAGCACAGGCAGTAATTTTTCTGACATCACTTATACCAACATTTTTCTAGATGTCTCCTGAGGCAAGGTAAACAAAAGCAAAAATAAACTATTGGGACTACATGAAATAAAAAGCTTTTCCACAGTGAAGGAAATCATCAACAAAACAAAAGGCATTCTATTAAAGGGGAGAAGGGATTTGCAAGTGATATATCCAAAAAGGGGTTAATATGTAAAAAATATAAAGAACCCATACAACTCAACACCAAGAGTCCTCCAAAAAATCCAATTAAAAAATGGACAAAGGGGCACCTGGGTGGCTCAGTGGGTTAAAGCCTTTGCCTTCAGCTCAGGTCATGATCCCAGGGTTCTGGGCTCTCTGCTCAGCGGGGAGCCTGCTTCCTCTTCTCTCTCTGCCTGCTTCTCTGCCTGCTTCTCTGCCTGCTTGTGATCTCTGTCTGTCAAATAAATAAATAAAATCTTAAAAAAAAAAAGCTGATTAAAAATGGACAAAGGACCCGAATAGACATTTTTCTAAAAAAAGATATACAGTTGGTCAACAGACACATAGAAAGATGCTCAACATCACTATCAGGAAATGCAAATCAAAACCACAGGAGACATCACCTTACACCTGCCAGAATGGGTAAAACCAAAAACCCAAGACAAAACAAGCATTGGTGAGGATGTGAAGAAAAAGAAACCCTCCTATGCTATTGGTGGGAATGCAAACTGGTGCAGCTACTATGGAAAACAGTATGAAGGTTCCTCAAAAAGTTAAAAATAGAAATACCATATGATCCAATAATTCCACTACTGGGTATTTACCCCTCAAAAAACCCAAAAACATTAACTCAAAAAGACACAAACCCTTATGTTTATTGCAGCATTATTTACAATAGCCGAGATACAGAAGCAACTTAAGTATCCATTGCATTGTTAGCAAATGGGTAAGGAAGATGTGGTGTGTACAAGTACACACACACACACACACACACACACACACACACACACACACACACACGAATATTATGCAGCCATAACAAAGGAGTAGGTTGTGCCATTTGCAACAACACGGATGGACCTAGAGGGTATTATGCTAAATGAAATAAGACTGAGAAGGACAAATGCCATATGATTTCACTCATATGTGGAATCTAAAAAGAAAACAAATGAATAAACAAACAAAAAGCAGGATCAGCACTATAATACAGAGAATAAACTAATGGTTGCCAAAGCGGAGGGGGAGGAGGGGCTGGGCAAACTGGGCAAAGGGCAGTGGGAGGTATGGGTTTCCAGTTATGGAATGAATAAGTCATGGGAATAAAAGGTACAGTAAAGGGCACACAGTCCATGGTATTATAATAACATTGTATGGTAAAAGTAGCTATACTTGTGAGCACGGTATATGTACCAACTTGTCAAATCACTATGTTGTACACCTAAAACTAATGTAACATTGTGCACCAACTACACTCAAATAAAAAAAAGTAAACTTCAGGATAAAAACTTAAATAGATTCCATTTTTAAAAATGTCTAACAAATCACTAAGTACAGATATTTAAAAATATATTATCAGCCCCCGGCTTGAAAATCACTATGGAGGATAAAATAGCATAATGGAATTTCACGATTTATAGCATCCTATGCCAAACATTTGAAAATCATTTGTATAGAATTATATACGAGTCTTTACTTTCAGAAGAGGCAAGCATTCACTCTCCCCCAGTCCTCGGGTTCCTGTGCAGAGAACATGAAACCCAAGTAGACTGATTGCCAAAGACAGCCTCCGGAGTTGGTGGCCAAGGCAGAAAGGGAACCCGGACTGATCTCTGCTCTTACTCTTCTTCTGACGTTGTTTTTTCTTCAGAGTAAGAAATTATTTCAAATTTAGCTTGCTGGTTTTTTCTACTTCTTTTCTGTCATGTATCTTCTGAAGTAATAGACCATATATATTTTCCAGAGTATATAGCCAATATTTAAATTGGCCCATATATCCATGTAGAGAAAAAAAATTTTACTTCTGGGCTTGTATGGCAGAACATGCGTCACAGGAGGGTCTATAAGAAATTACATCCTTTCCTCATTAGTAAAACCTGATGCCAAAGGTAATAGAAGAGACGAACCTTTGTAACCAGAGTGGGCTACCTTATTCTGATCTAGTTGTTCTTGTGTCCACATGGACTTTATCCCAGAGTGTTAGAAAGAGAGAAAAACAACGACAAACTAGCAAGAGATTATCTATGCAATCACATCAAGGTGTTCTAACAACGAATTTTTAAATTACCAATCTGTTCATAAAAAAGCCTATTAGAGGGGCACCTGGGTGGCTCAGCGGGTTAAAGCCTCTGCCTTCCGCTCAGGTCGTGATCCCAGGGTCCTGGGATTGAGCCCCATGGCCAGCTCTCTGCTCAGCAGGGAGCCTGCTTCCTCCTCTCTCTCTCTCTCTCTCTGCCTGCCTCTCTGCCTACTTGTGATCTTTGTCTGTCAAATAAATAAAATCTTTTTTTAAATAAATAAATAAATAAATAAAATAAAAAAGCCTATTAGTGTCTAATGATACTCAATGTAAAGCAACACTTCTCAACGGGGGACAAGGGGGACCGTGACTCAGCGTTCCCAAAATAGCTATCTGTCAACATCTGAAGACATTTTTGTTGCTCACAATATTGGGGGGAGGGGGAGAATGTGACTGACATTTAGTGTGGAGAAGTCAGGATGCTGTAACCATTTTACAATGCACAAGACAGTTTCCCACAACAAAGAATTATCTGGTTCAAAATGCCAATGGTGCCAAGGCTGAGATACCTGGGTATAAAGAAGGCCTAAGAAAGAAAAGAAAAAGACTGAACTTTTAAAATGTGCTAAACAATCATTATTAACTTTTCATTTCAAGTGCTTTTCTCCTAAATAGCCCCAAACTTGAAGTAAGCCCCGTCAAACACCCAACCTCACATTTTAGAAAACAATGGCAAAACCACTCCATCAACTTTGCTGAAACTAGCAAAAATGAGGGTAGAAAAGACCTGTCAGTTGATACCATAAACCGAAGCTGCCAGGCAGCATGCATCTCTCATTGCAACAGCATTTTAGCCTCATGGTTAATAAATAAGAAGACCAAATATTAAAAATTTTAAAGGCTATTAACTTTTAAAAAATTAATTTTACAGAATTATAATTTTGTTTAATTCCAAAAAAATCATTTCTTAGCTGTCTGGTATATTGCAGGCACCTGCTAGGCAAGAAAGAATGAATAAGACATAGCCCCATATTTCCAATGAGCTCATGGTCTTAAAGACTCAAAAGAAGGCAGGAAGCCAACAGTTACAATTGAGTGCTACATAGATACAACAGAAATACGCTCAGGGTGCTAAGAACAGAGAAAGGAGCATTAAATCAGCTGGTAAATCAGTAAGTCTGACAGAGGGACAGTATCTGAACAGTCTTGAAGGATGGATAAGGATTAGGCAGGTGGAATAATGGGAAGAATGTGCGGGGCAGAGAACAGCACATCGAGGTAGGGAGTTGTGAAAGAACTGGGGTAACTCGAGAATCCAAGAGAAGACAAAGGCAGAATCCCTGCAGAGCAATGATGGAAGACCCTGGGAGAAAGAGAAGAGGCCACGTCCTGAAGGACCTAGAAGACATGACTGCATACCACAGGGAGCTTCTGAAGGACTTTAAGACATACAGCAGCACACTTGTGTTTTCAGAAAGGAAAATATTGCACTGGAGTGGAAAATGACCCAAAGGGAAATGAAAACGGAGAGAAGGCAATGGAGTCAAAAGATAATTAAGGAAGTAGAATTGACAAGAATTGGCTGAATCTAGAAAGACTCGGTTTTTGGCTAAAGACACTGGTAGACAGCGTTACCTCTTACTAAAGGGAAATAGAGCCAGAGGACGTTTGGCAAAACGAAGTGCTGAGTTCGGGTTGGGACGTAAGCTCCATGATGGTGGAAGTCTTCTCTTTTGTTCAGTGCTGTGGCTCCCTAAACTTATTTCAGTGTCCCTGGCTTAGAGTAGGCACCATAAAATACTTGAATAAGTAATGACATGTGCTGATTTTGAGGTACCTATGGGATACGTAGGTGAATTTTTACTAAGAATTTTTCTAGGGGCACCTGGGTGGCTCAGTTGGTTAAGCGTCTGCCTTCAGCTCAGGTCATGATCCCAGGGTCCTAGGATCCAGTCCCATGTCTGGCTCCCTGCTCAGTGGGGAGCCTGCTTCTCCCTCTCCTCCCCATTGTGCTCTATCTATGTCTCTCTCTCTCTCTCTCTCAAATACATAAATAAAATCTTAAGAAAAAAATTTTTAAAAAGGAATTTTTCTACATAATTCTGAAACTGAGGGGAAAGTTCTGGACATATAATTAAACAGCCCAAAAGCAGAACAATGGCAATAACTTAAGAAATAGTGACTATTGGAGTGCCTGGGTGGCTCAGTCGGTTGGCTCAGGTCGTGATCCCAGGGTCCCGGGATCAAGTGCTACATCAGGCTCCCTGCTCAGCGGAGAGCCTGCTTCTCCCTCTCCCTCTGCCACTCCCCCTGCTTGTGAGCTCTCTCTCTCTCTCTCTCTGTCAAATAAATAAATAAAATCTTAAGAGAAAGGAAGGAAAGAAGGAAGGAAGGAAGGAGGAGGGAGGGAGAAAAGGGAGGAAAGAAGGAAGGAAGGAAGAAAGGAAGGAAAGGAAAGGAAGAGAGAAAGAAAGAGTGACAGAGGAATGAGGAAATGGAATAGAAGACCTTAACTAAAAAAAAAAAAAAAAAAAAAAAAAGAGTGAGAAACAATGATGGGATAGAGGGTAATGTTATAATAGAAGCCCCCCAAAACGCAAGTATTAAGGAGAAAAGAGTCACCATTATCCAATGCCAAGAAAGAGTCAAGTGACAAGTCACAGTATATACAGGACACCCAGCAAGGCTAAAAACCTAGCTTTTATTTTACTATATTGTAATATAATATCAATAACCTATTTATCACATATAGTAACCTATGTTTCCAAACTTTATGAACATTGTAGAAATGCTGAAGTCAGTCTTCACAAGAACAGGCTCCAAGGAGGCAATGTCTTGAGACAGAATAGGGTAAGAAATAAATGGAGCAAGAGAAAGTACAAACATGGAGCGCATATTTCTTGCTCACAATTCTTTGTTGGGAAGGAAGGAGGGAGCGAGGGTCAGAGAAAGGGAGACGAAGACTCCAAGGAAGGGTGTGTGGTTTTGTAGTTGTGGTACATCAGCCAATGCTCTGTGTGCTAGCTTAGCTCCCAAGTGTTGTACTTACTCGTTCTTCACAAAGGCGTGCTTGTTGATGGTCTCCACAACGTCTCTGAAGAGAATTTTTGAAGTCAGAGTATAACCGTGGTGGACCACTGGCTCTCCATCTGGGCCATCCCAACAGTCAACTGCCAAGAACAGAATTTCACATCAACAATGCAAAGTTTTCTGGTGTTTGTTAATATTTCTGGAACTATCAGATAAATATTATTCTATATTACATCAGATAAATATTATCAGATTAAATATTATTATACATGTTATGAGCATGACAAAGATACCAGACAGAGAGATGGGTGTTCTGGCATATTTATCAGAATAAGGAATTAAAGATAACAATTTGTTTCTGAGTGTTTATAGTTAACAAAGACATCATATTCACAAGCGCCCTAGCATTTACCAAGAACGCTCGTTAGAAATCGATCTAAAGCCAATCAAGTACACCCAAGGCTAGTGATACTTAACGGGTTGTTTCTCTAATTTCACTTCTTCATTTTCAGCTTACTCAAGTCTTTTGGTAAATTGCAGTGACCCTCTCAAATCAGTAACAGAATTCTTCATTACTGTTCACTTAAACTCATTATGTTTCTTTTAGATTTTCATTTTATTAATTCTACAGGAGCCATAACACTGACTTCTTAAGTTCAAATCCTCAGGCCCTGCCGAGATTTATGTGAATATAGGCAAATGATTTAATCATTTTAAAGCCTTGCTTTCCCCCACTGAAGGGAAAGAATGGTCGCATTTGCATCATAAGTTTGAGTGATGCCTATGTAAAGCTGCTTGTAATACTACAGGATACATAGCAATTGTGATTGTTATTGATAACACTGATACTGCTCTACGTATAGACAGCTTCACTGGCTCCCAGCTCGAGAAACACGACCACCACCATCCACCCTGACTAGGAATTTGCCTCCCCTGTTTTACACTCGACTACCAGACTGGTCTTTCAAAATGATGCTTTCACCGTGTTGTTCCTTTGCTCAAAAGTCTACTTAGCGGGGGGCGCCTGGGTGGCTCAGTGGGTTAAGCCGCTGCCTTCGGCTCAGGTCGTGATCTCGGGGTCCTGGGATCGAGTCCCACATCGGGCTCTCTGCTCGGCAGGAAGCCTGCTTCCCTCTCTCTCTCTGCCTGCCTCTCCGTCTACTTGTGATCTCTCTCCGTCAAATAAATAAATAACATCTTTAAAAAAAAAGTCTACTCAGCACATAACACAGCATTTACTCAATAGATATATGCTGATTTTATTAATAGCCTACAGCAGCTCCTGCCTGCTTAACGCCAAGGTCTCCATCTCTTATGCTAGAGACTGGCTAGCAGCTCCCTCAGCCTGTAACCACTTCCGCCCTGGCACACAGCCGGACTACACTGCCCAGCCTTCCCTTGCAGTAGGATGTGGCCATTGAAATGTGGGCTGAAATTATGTGCACTGCTTCCACATCTGGGCTGTGAAAACTTGCCCTACACAGTCATCCATGCTCTCTTCTTTTGTGATCACTATAGAAGACATGTGCTGGAGATGGCATGACCCAAGACCCCTAAATCATTGCTTGAAAGACTCACCTATTAGGGACACCTATTTTGGACTTTACATAAGCAAAAAAGAAATTTCAGTTGTTTTAAGGCACAGAGATTTTAGGTTTAACTCTTAAAGGAACTACTGTTGCCTTAATACCTTAGCTCCTGTCTGACAAGTCAACCTTATTTTCTCCTACACCTGACACTCACAGACAGGTTCTTCCATTAGGCAAGTTGCCTCAGAGACAACCCTACCTCCAGGACGCTGCTTCTTTCATTTAAGGTCAACCAAAATGCCCTCTTCACGCTCCTTATCTAAATCCCAATCAAGGCTAAGCTGGGGTCCCCCATACAACCTTGCCAGTTCTGGTGACATTGCCTTCCATATAGCATAGGCAGGCAACTCTGCTTGCCAGAGCTGAGAAAACTCAAAACTCTAGATCTTACTGCCATGAGTTTTCCCAATTTTTAAAATATTGGGAATGCATCCGTTTTTAAAATCACAACACGAGCCAAACATTCTGCACGCTGGATTTGGCTAATGGAATGCCAGTTAAAACTCTGAGTTTTAATTAGGGCCAGATAGCTCATGACCACACCTGTTCCTTATTTTAGTAGTAGCTTCCTCATACATGTGCTTTGTATATTACATCAGGGCACGATCTGTCCATTTTTTCCCTAAAACTTTAAAGCTGTTCACCATAACCGTTAATAGGATTTGATGGGTAATTTTATGTGTCAACCATGCTAGGCTACAATGCCCAGTTATTTAATCAAACGCCAGTCTAGATGTTGCTGTAAAGATATTTTTTAGATGTGATTAATATTTAAATCAATAGGCTTTGGGTAAAGTGAATTACTCTCCATAAAGTGTGGGCCTCATCAGTCAGTGGAAGGCCTTAAGATGCAAGACTCCCATTTCCTGAAGACGCAATTCTCCCCATGCCTGTAACATCAACTCCTACCTAAGGTTCCAACCTGCTGGTCTGATGTATGTATTTCCGACTGGCACATCTCCATGATCAGGTAAGCCAATTTCTTAAAATCGACCAATCTTTCTTTCGCACTCTCATATATATGAGAGAAATCCTACTAGTTCCATACCCTAATAGAGTTACCTATATTATAATTAAACATTGACTGTTAAATTATCCTTAGGAAGAAAAATGGAAAAGGTAAGAAGAGAAAAAGGCTAATATCTTTTCAAGGCTGATACCATAGGAATATAGGAAACAAATTTTAAAGATGCTGTTAAGGAAATCCAAGGTTTTGGGATACCAGCATAAAGAGTTGCACTGTTTCTTTGGGCCTACAAATGAGGTAAAACTTATCAAAGACATTTTCTAAGAAGAGAAGCTCCAACTATCTTTTGACATGTTCTTAACATTCTTTAATTTTTCTTTGCATAGAGGTATGGAAAGAAGGAAGAGATGTTTCCAATGTAATTTGAGTAATTTAGACCCTGATCTAGCCCCCTTATGGAGGAAAAAGGACATAACAGGGTTTCTCATAAATGAACTAACATCCTCGCAAAAAGAAGGGATGTAGACCAGGCAATGCCATGCCCATTTGATTATCATGTATACAGAAAAGCAGCTGTTAAAACTACATTGGGCATGAAAGAAGATGTTCTTTTGCTAACATTTATAACATAAGCAGAATATCTGTAGCCGAGGGTGGTGGTTCTTTTTTTTTTTTTTTTAATTTTATGTTTTCAGTGCTCCAAGATTCATTGTTTATGCACCACACCCAGTGCTCCATGCAATATATGCCCTCCTCAATACCCACCACCAGGCTCACCCATACCCCCCTCTCCAAAACCCTCAGTTTGTTTCTCAGAGTCCACAGTCTCTCATAGTTTGTCTCCCCCCGATTTCCCCCCACCCACTTCTCCTCTCCATCTCCCAATGTCCAAGGGTGGTTCTTCTAATGCTCGCTTTTTAGATCTATTTCACCACCTGTCTGCTAAACGAGGATAACAACATTCCCAAATGGTAACTGGCATCCTAACATGTGGCAGTCACAGCGAGGTTCAAATGACAGTGAAGGTTCCTGTAGGAGCTCATGCTGTAACGGGAATGCTGGCAAGACGAAAATCCTCTAACCAATCCCCCTAGCCACAAAATTACCAGGGGCCTGTTTTTCAATCACGTCACATATTAGAGGTCCCTGAAAGCACTCTGACAAAGGGTTGGTCAGTTCTGCAGTCTAGCCAAGCAGCTAACATGACAGCTTTTCATAATGGAACTTAAAAGCGTTCCATCCTGATAGCCCTCCCAGAGATAACAGGAAAGGTTGTAAACCGATGATAGCAGTGATGCGACATCAGTTCCATAATGAGGGTGAAAATCCCCTGGACAGAACCTCCATATTTATTAGGCAACTTGGGCTGAAAATCAAGGGGATGAAAGGCCATGTAAAAAATGTTATCCAGTTGATTTGCTGACAAACCCACTTCCCCAAAAAAGACCTGTTAGTCTTCCCCAAGACACTGTGTGTATCCTGACCAAGGACATTCCTGCCGCTGAACTAATGGAGATGGAAAACACAACTTGATCAAACTAGAAGCTCAAAGGTGGAGAGATTCTTCAGGTCACACTACCATGAAGAACCTGTCCGGAATCATTACTCTCTGCCACTAAGTGCTATGCTCAGCAAAAGCTGCTTCCAAAAAATATCTGTGGGACCTAAAATTTCCAATCCTTGACCTGCTATGTTCTATAAATCAGGTTCTTTATTCCTAACTCTAGTTATTTCAGAGTAAAAACAACTTGATCCAGACCCAAGGTAGATGCCATAGCACTGGTACCTATAAACACTGGTGTCTCAGACCCAAGCTTCAGCTGTGAGCTCAGATCTTCAAAGCACAGGGCTCGCAGACGTTGTCAGGAGAGCGCAAAAGATCATGTCATCAAATTCTCAGACTACAGGAACATCTAAATATTCAGATGGTGGTCCCAATCTTGAACCGAGCTAATTCCTTCTTTTAAAACCACCTTCCCCTCAGTGCTTCACTTCACTTTCTCTAGCCTTCCTTCTGTGACCTGATGACCTTCATTTGATCCCTCCTGGGGCTAATCATGCCATGCAACGCTTGCTCCTCCGGAAAGCACATGGACTTCACAGAGAACAGTGAAGTAGGGGAGTTAAATCAACTTGTGTTCAAATCTCCAGTCCCATGCTTCCTAGCTATGGGAACTTGAGCCACTTCACCACTCCAAGTTGGGGGTGTTCTCTCAAGGAGGCTATTCTAGCCCCCTTAGTGTTGTAAGACTCAAATGAGAATGGATGGAAAGCACTCAGTCAGGACCTGGCTCACAAAAGGGGCTGAAATCATAGTAGTTCCCCTGTTCCTCCACACAGAACATTCAAAGCCAAAGTGATAACCATAATTTTGAATACAACACAGATTCCGGACAAAGCTGATCAAGTCCCTCAGATAAATAGAATTCTTCTCCTCAACAAAAACCTTCCAGAAATAGTAGTCTGACTTCCACTGCCCACTTATAATAGCTTATTCCAATAGCAATAACTTCAAGTAAGCCAAATAATAGGGGAGGGATTTGCGGCTCCAAGCTGATGAGGGAGGTATTGGAGGGACTGCATGTCCTTTAAAGTGACACCAGAGCTGTACATGTTCTCAGTTGGTGTGAGGATCTGGAGCAAGGTAAGCTTTTAGAAAAGGACAGCCAAGTAGCTTCTAGTACTTTGGTGACTGGCAGTTAGGAAGAAAGAAGGGAGAGACAAGAGAAGGCCAATGTCCAACATCATCTGCTACAGACAATTTCTAAAAGCTCTCATTTTAAAATTAAAAGATCCCTAAAAAAAAAAAAAAAAGCTAAGATTAAAAATCACTTGTACCTTGCTATAAATTGTCTTAATCAGATAATTTTCCTTCTTAATACCCCAAACAAAACTGGAGGGTTAGATGTTCTGATTCAGGATAAGGAACTGATCATGGGAACATGGTTAGGCTTGGGTAGGACACTGATTTTTAGAGAGCAAAACCAAAAAAGAGAAGACTGGGTACCTGAAAAACCTGGAAAGCAAAAGAAATACTGCACAGGACACAGCAGTTAAAAAAAATTGCAAAACAGTCTGGAGTTAACAATCACGACACAGAGCCATTACAAGTCATTTTTCCTTCCTTGGCCTCAAAGGATATGTCACCATTTCAAATGATAGGCAACCACCACTATGAATCCAATGAGGGTCTGTGCCCCGGGAACCTCTACGCATGTCACACACGTAAAACTACTTGAGCGCTGAACAAACAACGGGTTGAATAATGGCTGAGAGCAGGATGTCATCTTGAGACCTTCTAAAAGGTTTTTCTTTATGTTAATATTTTATAAGCATCTTCATTACTCAGTTGCTTAAGCTACTCAATTGTCTGTCACTCATGTCAGTAGGCGTTCTCTGCACCAACTGCAAAAATGCCGAGTCTTAAAGCATGAGGTTCCAGGACACTAAATTTGTAGTGGCTCTAATTGTTTTGTATGCAGACAGTTTTTAATGCCTGTCCAGTTTTAAAATGTTAATTGACCCTTAGAACATTCCAGAAACTATCTGACAAAGACCCATCCAGTTATGAGTCTTATCACCTTACTACTTTATTCCTTTCCCCTACACTATTCCACCCCCCCCAGCACAACACCCCTGTTTTCCACCGCTAACCCCCACCACACCCCCACCAAAAAGTGATTCCCTTTTGCTCCGTGGAATCTCCATTCCATCACAAATTCCCTTTTATCATCAGACTCTTTGCAGAGTTCACCTTCCACCTCTGAATCTTGATTAACCATCAGCTTGCCTTGGAGGATACCACCTTTCTCCACAGATGCTTTTTTTGTATAAATCACAGATCAGGGAGCATGCTCCAGGCCTTTATTGGCACTTTTAAATAACTGTTCTCCTATATTCATTTAAAAATTAATCCCCCCACTTTGGAACCTCATTTTATCCAACTCTACGTTTCTGGCATCTTCCAAGTGCCTTTCCTATAGCATTCTTTTTGCACTTAAGTATCTGGTTTACAGTTTTTAATCTCCAACTTCTAATCTTTAAAATTTTTAATAATGAATCTACCTGTCAACATCCTTCATGAGTTAAAAGTCCATGTGGGCAGAGGAGATGCAACATGGGGGGTTAAGGGGGTAGGAGAAGAGTAAATGAAACAAGATGGGATTGGGAGGGAGACAAACCATAAGTGACTCATAATCTCACAAAAGAAACTGAGGGTTGATGGGGGGAGGGGGGTGGGGAGGGGGGTCGGGAGGGGGGGAGTGGGGTTATGGACATTGGGGAGGGTATGTGCTATGGTGAGTGCTGTGAAATGTGTAAACCTGGCGATTCACAGACCTGTACCCCTGGGGATAAAAACATATGTTTAAAAAAATAATAAAATTTAAATTAAAAAAAAAAAAAAAGTCCATGTGGGCAATTTATTCAGTCTCTTAGCTTTAACCTTCCCAATACTAACAAACTCCTCTCCACTCTTCATTCATGCTCACCCACCACACGGCCTAGATACAGTCATCAGCTGTAACTACATCCAAGATCCCACTCTGTGATGACAATTCTCTGTTCTTATTTTTTGTATGTGTGATGACAATTTTCTCCATCTTTTTATCTCTTGGTTGTCTTACCTCATTTTGTAGCCGCATATTCACCTTTTTTCCTTTCTAAGACGCATGGACCTACTGACTAATTACTTAAAAGAGCTCTCACCAACACCTTGATGATATTTTATACGACTTAGAAATCTAGAGGCTTGGATCAATTCTATAATCTATCTTCACTGTTCCTATACCTAATCTTTCTCTATCTCTCTAAGATTTTATTTATTTATTTGACAGAGAGAGGGAACACAAGCAGGGGGAGTGAGGGAGGAAGAAGCAGGCTTCCCGCAGCCCATCGGGGAGCCTGATGTAGGCCTCAATCCCATCACAACTCCAGCCCGTATCTAATCTCCTGGGAATGGGATGGGAGGAGTCTAAGCATGCAGATTTTGTATAACAAAAGGATGGTTTTTAGACTGTTTTTGAAATTAACTAGGATTTCTCCAGTTTATCTTATCAACTCCTTTCCCATTGTTTTTTGATCTTAAGCCCCCAAACTGACTTCCCCCCACTTTACACTTCGTAAATGATCCTCTCTTCCCAGAGAAAGGAGAGGCAATCAGGCTTAAACACTTTGAAAATCTCAGCCCCCATATCCCATCTAAAAACAGAATCTGTGTCCTCGTTTCTTCTTCTTCCAAGTCTCAAAACCTCCCCAAACTATATCACCTAGTTTTCCTCAAATGGGAAAAAATGCCAAGTGACTAACCCATAGCAGCTACCCCCACTAGCCTGTCACCAAACCTATCAAAAGATACCCATAACCTTGCAGCTGTCAAATGCAACCAGATTGGATGATTAGTGTTTGCCTTAATTTACTTTGATATTGCATGGGACATTTTTGCCCATTTCATTCCTTAGATCCCAGTGACCATTCTGTGTCATCCCAGTGGTTTCCCCTTGCTCTTCCTGCATGTAACTGCCAGATCACTTAACTCCTCAGGCCTCATTGCTTGTCCGCTCCTCTCTGTGGGTGATCTTGTACACTTCCAAGACCTTAACTATCACATACAAAACTCAGAACTATGGAATCTTTATCTTGCTGGATCTTTCCATTTTGTTCAGATATAATTATCCAACTGACTGATAAAAACGTCCAAGAGAACGTTACCAAATGACAATAAACTCAAGTGATAGAAAACGTGAACGCTCTTACCCCAGATTCCCTACAGTACATGGTGGCACCATTCACTCATTATAGCTCTCACCCTCATTTCCTACATCCTTTACTTCTTGCACCAGGTCGTGCTGAGTTGTCTTCTTTAAAATCGATGCAATCATCTCTCCTCCTCACTTAGTCCAAGTTTTTATAACCCTTCCACAGAATCATTAAGAGCCTTTTCCACCATTTTCATTGCTCTATCTAGCTTCACCCTGTTTCTCTCCACAAACACATATTCTTCAAAAAACAAAAAACAAAAAACTGTCCTCCTACACAGAGACGCATGTGATCTTTCTAAACTACAAGTCTGATCACATCACAGTATGTACTAAGACTTTTCATTGGACCCTTATTACCAAAGACTAGAATTCCTCAAGCCCTTTAACCCTTTATGATGGACCCAACTTTACTTTCCGAGCCTATTTCTCATCGCATTTTATCTCACACCTTACTCTTCGTAATTCCACTTCTCTACCATGTATGTGATTGGCCTGGTGGAATTCTCACACTGTCCTACCATTTTTAATGGCCACCCATTCTGCCAGACTGTCAGCTCCTTGAAGACAGACACCTGTATCTATGTCCCCACAAGCAAGACCCCATTAGAAATTTAATAAACATTGTTGACTGAGAGACTATAAAGCATCTTGAAAGCAAAGAGTCATCCAGAACTACGTCTGCCACTGTCGAATCAAAAATACCTTTCTAGGAAAACTTTCATTGTCATCCCAATCTTTCGGCAACTGTAGGTGTGCTTCCTAACTTCGGGTTCATCTCCTTGCCTCCTGATTGGACAGTAAGGAGAAGCCAGAGAGCATTACGAGTTAAGAATGATGCTACAACGAGCAGAAAAATGGTTCTGGTTCGTGTGCCTATTTCAAGTCTCCACTGTTTATACTAGACTTGACTGACTTGACTAAAGGCCACGTTCATCAACACTCAGCGGAGCTCAGACAAGGCCCACACCTTCCACGCAGCGACAGCCTTCCTGGAGCACCCGGGCATACATGTCCACTTTGGACTGGGAAAGGAGCTGGTCCCCGGTCAGGTATGTGTTGTGAGACGAGGCGATGTAGTAGTTGCACAAGGGCTGATCCATGTCCTGGTACACTTCCTGGTGCAGCGGGTTAAATATGTCACAAGCAGGACTACGCATGAAGTTCGTGAACCCTAGGGAAGAAAGAGACGGTGAAGGACTCTAGCTTTCAAAGCACGGGTACTTACTCAAACCCATTGGGGACAACAGAGGTCAAAGTATGTTCATAGTCATTAGCTTATTTACACTCAGGACAGCTACTGGGAAGAATACTAAAGCAATGAGATTTGCTTCAGGTCAATGAGTGACAAAAACGTAAATACAATGGGGAAATAGTAGTTTAAACATAACCTACAGTCAACTTTTCAAGAATTTTGATTAAGTCCTTGGGAGAGGGCTTACTGCAAAGCCATTCGGTAGCTACTGAACTCAAGCTATGACTGCGGAGCATGATCTAATGGGTAACTGATGCAATGTTCAAGCCATATTGACACAAAGTGCTACGCTGATTGACCAGCAACGTGACAAGTTATTAATTCAAAAAACAGTATTGTTAGGGCCATAGTTGAGGCCGCAGGTCAAAAGTTAGGCACTGCCTAAATTCAGAGTGTGATTATTTGACTATGAAATTGGTTTGAGAAGATGCTGCTAGTAGCTGGCAACTTTTTATGAGTTTAAAATAGTGTTTAAAGATTACACAGAAATACAGAGAGCAAATGGGACAGTTGCCAGAGGGGAAGGGGTAAAGGGCTGGGCAAAATGGGAAGAGGGAGATCTAGGCTTCCAGTTCTGCAACAAACAAGCCACAGGAATACAAGGCACAGCATAAGAAATATAGTCAGTGATACTGTAATAGCAGTGTAACAAGACAGACAGTGCCTACACTCGTGGTGAGTATGACATAATATGTAAGTTGTCAAATCACTAAGTTGTACACTCAAAACTAATTTGACATTGCATATCAGCTATACTCAAATAAATAAATAAACAAATATATATAATGTAGAAAATCCTATGAGTTTTCCATAGTTTTTCAAAACAGAACACCTGAGTAGAAGCACTCATCAAAAATGAATAAATATGGGAATGATCTCCAACCACCTAACTGGAATCATCAGGGTAAATTGTTTCAAGTCGTCAAGAATTATGTGGGTAAAACTGTGTCTGTAAATATCCTCTGAGACTCTGGAGAATTTCTTCATTGCCTATCCTTATGTCCATAATGGTCAAATCATGTTTAATCCCATTTTGGGGGACCCCACCAGAGAAAACATGCATTTCTTGGTAACGGAATGGCCTAAATTAGTTTATCCTCTCTAGTTGTTTTAATAATGGTTCTTAATGAAATAAATTTTAAATTATTCCTTTCTCTTAATTACCCTCCACCCCAGGAAGTAAACTGGTGATATCAAAACCCTCTTGTCCACACTGAGTCTGAAAGTAGAGGAGAATAGGAGGTCAACAATCTAAATTAGTAAGATAAACTATGGCTTTGGATGCTCTTGAGGGCAATAGAGTGGTCCTCCATTAAGATTGCTGGTTCTGCCTGGGACTTGATCTTCTATTGGGTAGCAGCCTGAAGTTTATTTTCCCACATATTTTAAATAAATATAACTTATACATACATGTAGCTATATTCACATTTATACGTAAGATCCCAGAAGCTAATTCTGAATACATAACTGTGGGCGAATTATTAATTTCTTTGAGAGCCTCACTTTCCTCAACTATGTAATAAAATAGTTGTATTAACAAAATTTGTGGTTCCAATAACCTCTCCACTGCTACCAACTAGGGAAAACAAGTTCATGGCCAATAGTTTTTAAAAAAACATGTACTTTCAAGTCGCTAGTGTCATAGGTTAGTTATTTTAAAGCCAAATTTCCTTTTTTGCAATTACCAGGTTGAAGCTTTCCAAAATTAGCCATTTGAGAAAAGTCCAAATATTTCTTGAGATCTACCACATGCATGGTGGGATAGAGCTGATTTGCATGGAGTGGAAAATGCATATCATCATTAGAGACGCAAGAGAAAGAGCAATATCATGGCATCTGTTTTGTGGGAAAATATGTTGTATTGTGAGTTTTATTGGAATCATCTGTAATCCATGAATATCTCCTGATTTTCTAAAAATTTTGCTAGAATTTAACTTAACAAACTGAATTGAGAAATGAGAAATTAAGAACATTGGTTATTTTAAGGGAGGCAAACCCTACAAGATTCTTACCTATGGAGAATGAACTGAGGGTTATTGGAGGGGAGACTGGTGGGGGATGGGGTAACTGGGGGATGGGCATTAAGAAGGGCACGGGATATAATGAGCACTGGGTGTTATAAAGCAACGGATGAATCACGAAATTCTATCCCTCAAACTCATATTACACTACATGTGAACTAACATGAATTTAAAGAAATCTTGAAAGGGGGGAAAAAAAAGAGAATACTGGTTATTTTACCTTCTATGCCAAGAACATTTTTTGCCTTATTTTCTTCTGAAACTTCAAATTTTCTTACGATGTCAAGACAATATTCTGTTGTCACATTACTCATCTAAACAAAACAGAACATTAGTAAAACACCTACAATTTCATGAGATACTTGCCTCTACACACTTTTTAAGCATTCCTGATACAGAGCAGAGTGGTTAAATGAGCAGTGTTTGAGATTACTAGTGTCATAGCAACTTTATCTTTGTGAAATGATCATCTCAATCTTTCCACATTATCTTTCAGATTTAATCAATGAAAACATCCCTTCAAGTACTAGACAAATGTACTCCACGAAGCAAAATTAATAAAACTGAACCAATATTCAGTGCAAATCCACTGCCAAAATCTACATATTATAAGCTAGTAGCTATCTACAAATTAATATTTCCTAGACAAACACTAAAATTTGCCAATCATAAATACAGATAGAAAGAAATTATTCCCTATCAAAACAGAATGCTCTAGGTAAATCCATACGTGTGGGTATAGATCTATAGATCTTCCTAGTGAATCACAAGAGCAATCTGCCGTGATGATTCAAGATCACAAAGGTGAGTGAGAGAAAGTAAAACCAGAAAGCTAGGTGAAGCAGCTAGCATAACAAAGAATTCTGGAGCTAGATGGCTCGTGTTCAAATCAGCCAGCTCACATCATTAACAGTGGGATCTTGAACAAGTCACTTACCTTCTCTGTGGCTATCTTATAAGGCAGTTGTGAGAATTAAATTAATTACGATCAACGTGTGACATCAAAAAGGCAGCGCAGCCTACTAAGTCATTCTCAAGGTCGCTGCATGAACATTACATACTCAATGTCACTGGAAAAAGCAAACTCTTCCAGAATAATTTCTTTAATTAAACAGCAACATGCAGGATATGATATTTTGATCAAAATTCCACTGAGCCCCACAGTCTAACAATGACATTTAAAAGTACTAATGAATAGTGATGGGGAAGCTAATCCTATGAGTCAGGATTTCATACTTCACGGTGATTTTCAAATAGTCTATTAAGTCTTAGGTTCAATACTTACATTTTAGTGAAATCTAATTTTTCTAAACTGTCTATTTGATAGCCTTTAAACCTTTTGCAGGGGAACAAAAGCTCTGTTATGCAGCTCTTTTTTGCCTGCTTGCAAAAACAGAGACTGCTTTTTCTCCCAAACCAGCTGTGTAATACGCCTAATGCACGCATTGCGTAAATTTCACAACCCTTACTACCTTCAGAGGCTTATATTGCCAGACAACATCAGAAAATACCATAAAATAAATGAAACCATGCTACCTATAAGAACTCTATTACCCTACCCAGGCTTGGAGCAGGTCATTAATTTGTCCGCAACATACTAGAAAGGTTTACCACGTACAATCTAAAAAGCAAATAATTTCTCACAAAATAAGAAGAGCCAAATTGATAACAACAACAACTAAAATTCATGCGCCATGGGAAGCCTGAGTTTACACTGCAATTACTCGGTTTATGAAGCAATTTGTTCAGACATGTAGGGGTCTTGTACTGGACTCAGGTAGTCTACCAGGAGCCCATGGGATCTAAAAAATAAACAACAAAATACCATCATCCTGGGATAGAACTAGTTGGAAATGAGCAGGGAACATGTCACTAGTTCAAGATTCAAAGCAGAATGTGTTAACTAAAAGCATCCTATTGGGGAAGTAAATTCGTGCAACTATCAGTAGACATTCTAAGAAGCGTACAATTTTCTGGGCATGATCTAAAAATAAATGTGAGGGGCACCTGGCTGGCTCAGTCAGTTGGGCATCCGACTCTATGGATCTCAGGATCATGAATTCAAGCCCCATGTTGGGTGTGGAGCCGACTTAAAAAGAACAAAAGAACAGGAAGAAAAAAAATGAAAGGTAATCCATTTCCTACCAAAATTCAAGTATTAAGGATTAACTTGGTGATATACAGTAATATCACATAATAATGAGAAAGGAAATGTATAACTCATTCAGCTTCCATGCTTCCCCCATTCCCTGGTCTAATTTATTAACCTTCCCAATAGCTAACCTTCCCAATAGCAATATCCTGCATTTTCTACAATGCAATTTTTCAGACCTTACTTAAAAAGTTATTGTGAGATTTTGCTGTATGAATCAGGGTTCAACATAGGTTAATGCCCTGTATGGTTCCTTTCTCCTTGTTTTGTGACATAGCTAATAAGGAAAATAGAAAACAACTTCTCTCTACTCTACTGTTTCCCATGGAGCACATTCATAAGTTTTGTTTGGTATCAGTATCTGAGCCACTTGCTGTTTCCAACACAGAGGACTGTTCTTTCTATACCAGGCAACAGGTGCTAAAAGAGCTTTAAAAAACCTGAATACAATAATGATTCTTTACCTTTATATAATGCAGGCACTGCTGTGCAGTTTAGAAAGAGCCTTCGCGCGCAAAATCGTAAATAGTTCTTACAAAAGTCTTGTAAACTTGGAATTTTAATCCCCATTTTATAATAGGAAAATTTATGCTAGGGAAGGTTCACTATGTCAAAGTCACAAAACCAACAGAAGGCAGGACCACGGATCTCTGACTTCAGATCCAAAGCCTTTTCTTTTACACTATACTTATCTGGGAGTTCTTTATTTGTACTGAAAAACTGAAATGCTTACTTTCAAAACTGATGGTTTTCTTCAATATAGCTAAAACTACTAAATCTTAACTTCTTAGATTTAGTAGTTGAGATGCCTTTTTTTTTTTTTAAGATTTTTATTTATTTATTGACAGAGAGAGACACAGCGAGAGAGGGAACACTAGCAGGGGGAGTGGGAGAGGGAGAAGCAGGCTTCCGGCTGAGCAGGGAGCCCGATGCAGGGCTTGATCCCAGGATGCTGGGACCGTGACCTGAGACTCCTGGGATCGTGACCTGAGACTCCTGGGATCATAACCTGAGCTGAAGGCAGAGGCTTAACCCACAGAGCCACCTAGGCATCCCCTTTTGAGATGCTTGGAGGTCTCAAGTTAGTTATTGTAGTTTAACTTCTTTGACTAGTCCAGGTTGGATTCCATTCTCCTTTCCTCGTTTGCTGTAATACTTAATCTCATCCAAAAAGACTATCTGGCCCTCATATTAAAGGTCAGCCCACTTCAGATGGACTAGTTATAGAGATCAAAGTCACAGGTCTCTATACCACATATTACTGTTCTGATACTGACTTTTATCCCCAGTATCTAGCAAAGCTTGGACAACGAGTGAGAATTTCAAAACAAAGTCAGAAGTAAATAATTATATTTCTTATAGCTATGACTCCCAAAGCACAGCAAACCCAAAAATCATAATGTAACTTGCAGAGAATTTTAATATTGCTAAGCTCTTTTCAATTTACTTTTGTCAAAGTAATATATTCATAATTAAATGTCAAAACTAAAGATGCTTATGATTGAAAGTAGAACTCCCCCTTCTATCCTGAGAACCACTCTCCAGAAAAAACAGTCAACATTTCTAGATATTTCCATTGGAAGGAGTCTTTATATTCCTGATTATGATGATAATGATGATATATATATATTATGATGATAATGATAATAATGATACTATTGATACTAATGATACTATTTTGTTTTTATACACTTCAAGCATTGTCTCTTGACTTTTTTATTGTGTTAGACAAAGATTTAGCTCATTTGGGCCTGCAAACTTTCTCCCTCTACCTCTCCACCCAGGATAGCTATTTCTTAATTTTTATTAAATTACTATTTAATGTAGATTATTCTGATTATGCAAATGTTGAACACTGAGTCTATTGTACAATGATTGTGTTTCTTATAGAATTTTTTCCCAATCTGTTAATTACTGCAATTCCTACCCAATGGTTAATTTCTAGTGTCCCTCTCATAAATTCTTCTTGGTGGCTCTAACGGCTTCTCAGTTAACCAAAGGCAACAAATAACCCATGAACTCCAATTTTTTACCCCCTACAAAGGTCCTTCTTCTTCCAGGCTGGTAGGATTCCAGCATTTTATTCAGCTTCAGTTCTGACTTCTTCCCCTGACGGTCCTCAGAGAACGCTTGGAAAGCAAATTATTTCTTGCATGTGTTCTTGTGTACTTGTGTCTTACTCTGCATACACATTCGGTTGACAGATGAGTCGGGTAGAAAATTCTAGGTCAGAAAATGTTGCTCCTATGTTTATGGTTTCTGGAATTGCTGATGAGAAGTCTGATGCCGTACTGATTCTAATCCTTTGACAGGACCTGTTTTTGTTAATTGGATCAATGTTTCTTTTTTCCTCTCTCTCTCTCTCTCGCTTTATGTAAACCTCCAGGGTTTCACTTTATCCTTGGCATTGTGAATTCCATTATGATTTATCTCTGTATCTTTTTTTTTTTTTTTTTTTTTTTTGTGAGAGAGGGAGTACACGGGGGGAGGGGGGGGGGGGCGGGGGGGGGGGGGGAAGAGGCAGAGAGAGAGAAAGAGAGAGAACCTTAGCAGTCTCCCCACTGAGCACTGAGCCCACCCCAGGCTCAATCTCACCACCCTGAGATCATGACCTGAGCTGAAATCAAGAGTCGGACACTCAGCCGACTTAGCCACCCAGGTGCCTCTCTGTGGATCTTTATATATTCACTGCACTTCACACTCAGTGGCCCTTTCAACCGAGAGAGTTCTAACTTTCCATGCTAACCATTTTTTGTATTATTTATTTTATAATTTCCGCCCTTATATTTGTTCTTATCTTTTTCTGCAACTCCGATTATTCAGAGAGTGGACCTTCTGGAGCAATCCACTAATTTCCCTATCTCTTCTTCCTATTTTCCATTTTTTTGTGTTTGTTCTACTTTATGGGTGATTTTCTCACTATCTTCCAAGCCATTTATTGAATTTAGTTCTCTGCTCTGCTCTTCCCTGAACCGTCTTTTCCCAGTGCATATTGCTCTGGCTTTATGGCTGCAGTTTTGTGTTCCATCACTCCGACATTAATAGCAGTTTTTAAGATGTCCTTTTCCGTGCATTGCTCTATTTCCTCCAAGTTTATCTTGGTCTCTGTATTTTATGGTAGAGGATTTCCTCAAACATGGTAACCTTGCCTTTTTAAAACCCCTTTTTAAAATTATTTAAACATGTATTTAAAACCCAGTCAGTAATAAATGAGTTGGAACCTCTGTATTCCTGGCAGAGCTGACTGACTGGTGGGTTTCACTGGAAAAGTCCCTGGCTGTATTACTTTATTAGATATCTGATGTAAATACCTTCAGGTTTGGGGTTTTTCTTCCTGGAATTGGTGTATTAGTTTCCTAGGGCTGCTGTTAACGGATTACCACAAACTTAGAATTGATTATCTCACAGTTCTAGAGAACGCAAGTCCAGACTCCAGGTGTTGGCAGGGTCAATTCACTCTGGAGACTCTGAGGGAGAATCTGCTCCATGCCTCTCTCCTCGCATCCGCTGGCTGCTGGCAAACCTTGGCATTCCTTGGCTTGGGGCTTCACAAGTACAGTCTCTGCCTCCATGGCCTTCTTCTGTATGTCTAGGTTTTCTTTTCTGTCATTTCTAAGAGCACTCATCACTAGACTTAGGGTCCACCCTAAATTTAAAATTTTATCATCTCGACATCCTTAACTTAATTACATCTACAAAGACCCTATTTCCAAGTAAGATCACACTCACAGGTATCAGGAGTTAGGACTCGAGATATATCTTCTGGGGCCACTATCCAACCACCATGGCTTATAATATCCTCCTATTTCCTACCTATGATTTCCCCTATATAAATGTGGGAGCAGAATATTAGAAGAGGGGTATGGTTCTCCCACTTCAATGCACAGAAGTTCACTTTGTCCTTGAACTCATTACCTAGTTCTCTGAAACAAGCCACCCAAAACCTAGACGCTTAAAACAACAACTACTTTTCTTTTTTTCTTTCTTTTTTCTTTTTTAAATCACATTTGCGCAAGATGGCAAGTGGGACTGGATCTGGCTGGACAGTTATTTTGTTGTTTTCACCTACTAGGGGTTGTTCAAGTGACTACAGGTACCCAGTCCCCTGACTACAGTTCAGTGGTCTAAGACGGCCTCACTCACATGCCTATGGTGGGTGCTGGCTGCTGGTCCTGGGCCTCTTTCCCTGAGAAGTCTCTCAACCTCAAAAACACTAGCCCGGTTTCTTCATGTGGTAGTTGCACAGTTCCAACAGGGCAGGAGTGGAACCATCAGGGCGCCCAGGGATTCCTTGTTCATCATTTCTGCCATAATCTATTAGTCGAACCAAATTCCGAAGCCAGCCCAGATTCAAGGGGCAGGAAAAGACTCCACTCCTTGATAGGAGAAGAGGGAAAGTCACATTGACAAGGGGCACGCAGACAGGAATAGGGGAATTCCTGCAGCCATCTTCACAGACCATCTACTAGAATCCCCTGTGTCCAGTACTCAGGGAGGCCTGGGACGCCTCGGGACCCTTCCAGGCCATCCTTCTCCAGTTCTGATTTTCACTGTTATGCCAGGTTGGAGAAGAGACAGTTGTCCTGCTGCAAGACGTAGGAGAGAGGATCCAGAACCCCACTTCCAACCCATGCTTGTGTCTGTCATCCCGCCTCATCTCCTATTTTCAAGAGCATTATGCGACTTTGATTCTTGAGCCTTTCCAGGATTCCACTGAGTGAGTGAAGTCAATTCGTGTTTCTTGCTCTGTAGGCTTGAATTTCAGGGCTCTGGGGTCTTCTTTAGATCAGACAAATTTCAAGATTTTATTGTTCCTGTCTCCTTCCTTGTTCTCTTTGTCCTTGTAGTTTTATGCAGAAGAATAAAAGTCTCTTTCCTGAATCTTGGGGTAATTTCAGAAGGGAGTGGAGGAACATCTCTAAATGAATGGTCCTTCAGTTTGCAACTGAATAAGAAACAATTTACCTCCCCAAACTTGCTACCTCTAACTCATCCTAAAATTCAACCACAAATTTCAAAGCATTTGAATGTATGACTATTTCACAGAAAATGTCATTTGGGAACTATATTCGAGGCAGCAAAATATTACAAGATATAATTACTCTGAAAACTCTCAACTGCTTAAACTGGAATAATTAAGTAAATGAAACAGAAACTCAGGAAGGACTCTTAAAAGGAATGCTTTTATGATGAGGAAAATGTTTAACAAAAAAATAAAGGTACACTGGCACCAAAGGTAGTTATAATTGAAGAAGTGTTTATAATTATTTCTCACAGAGAGGCAAGGTGGAATGACCATGACTCTCACCAGATCATTCCAGATTCAGTAAAGGATAATGAAGGGAGATGGTGCAAGTGACACTGGTAATTGGATCAGAAGAACCACGGGACTACTTGAGCAGAGAGAATAAAGACACAACGGGCATAACTGATAGAAGCATCACAATGACGGAATGTATATATCCATGCCAGATAAACAGTAACAATAAGAAGAAGACCCTCTAGCAGGAGATCAGTAAAGCTCTGAAAGTTCCCCTGGAATTAACCATCCATATGTATATTTCAGATGAAAGTGCTGAATAAAGAGAAATCTGCTTTCCATTGCTCCACAGAGGTGTAGCCTTTGCACTTAGTAAACAGCTAGGTGGTTGCTCAGACAGCAAGGATGCTTCATTCCTCCTGCCTCTCTCCTCTGTCCACGAGACACAAAATGATAGAAAGTGGACACAAAAGGATAGAAAGAAAGTAGACGCTTATTAAGAAAAGCTGTCAGGGGGATGGGGGGATGAAATCCAATTATCGCTCCTGAACCAAAACTCTGAAAAGAACTGAACACAAAACACATTCTGCCCCAGTGCCAGCAAATGCATAGTAAATCTGGAGAAGACGTAGATTGCTCTTCGGCAAACACAGTGGGTAAAAATGAAACCAAAAAACCTCAACCAGACCTAGTTCTCTGGAATCACAGACTTGCGGATGTCAGTCATCTTTATTTGCAGTTGCAAGGAAGCAGTGAAAGAGAAGTGTCAGCCCGCTGGTTTCTTCTTAACTGGCACTTCTTCATGGATATAAAACAGAGAGAGAATTTCTCCAAGCACATCCACGTTTTAAAAATGAAAGGCTCTAATCAAACAGCAGTTGGGCCTGTCAAAGTTATGAAATCACGTCTCCGAGAGCCTCAGTGAAATAAAAATCTGACCCGTGGCCAATATTTGATTTCATATAATCTTTGACAACATATGTGACCAGCAGTGATATTTCATTTCACAACTGCAAAAATCAGTAAAAGTTGAATACTCTGGTGTCTACACTAATCTTATGCCATCAGAAATGAATGAATTACTGCCATATGAATAGTCAAATTGCCTCCAATTTGTTCCATTGTGAAAATCCCGTTTTAAAACTCAAAATCCCACAAAACTCTTAACTAATGACTCTCTTGCTGCACATTTAGATGGTGCTCAATTTTTCTCTATTTTAAAGAATGCTGAAATGCACAACTTTACATCCTTTTTTTTAATGTACACAATTATTTCCTTAGAATGAACCATAGAAGTAAAACAGATTGGTCAAAGTTTAATAAATTATATAAAATATGATCATTAAACTGTCCTAAAGAAAGATTAGACCATTTCACAACTTCAAAGGAAATGTAAGAAACAGACACCATGTCTGATAGAATTTATTTTTTAATCTTTACTGATTTGGTGGGTAAAAAATGATCTTTTCATTTTATTTCATATATTTGAATTCCTAATGAAGGGTGAACTTTTCAATAGGCTTATTTACTTTTTATAAAATTTGTATTTATTTATTTTTTTAAAGATGACAAAGAGAGAGAAATCGCAAGTAGGCAGAGAGGCAGGCGGGAGGGGGGGGCGGAAGCAGGCTCCCCACTGAGCAGAGAGCCCAGTGTGGGGTTCAACCCCAGGACCCTGAGACCATGACCTGAGCCGAAGGCAGAGGCTTAACCCACTGAGCCACCCGGGTGCCCGGACTTTTTATGAAATGTTTAATGTTTCAAATGTTCTGCCCATGTTTCTATTGGGTATTCATCTTTTTTCCTCAGTAGTCTATGACATCACTTCCCATATTAAGGAATTTCACTGTTTCTCCCTTTGTATGTTACAAATATTTTCCTAGTTTGTGCTAGACTATCATTTTATGGTATTTGATAAATTGGATCACACAAAAACTTAAAAGTTTCAAGACATTAATATTTTCCTTTATGTCTTATGTGTCTTGATGTATGATAATTTTTTAAAAATTCCTTTCAGATCATGCCCATATGTAGCTTCAAGCTAATTTAGAAAATTAAACTGGATACAGGTAATCGTCTGCCAGGGGCAGATGTCATAGAACACTGGCTTCTGTTTTCCCTAACAAAAATTTACCGGTTGAATGTTAGTATAACCCAAAAGGAGGGAAGAAACACATGCCCTTTAGCAAGTGACATTCACTATTGCTATTCAAATGGACTGGGTTAATTCCACTTGTCCAAATGAATTTGAAGTCAGTAGTTTTAAATATTGTAATTTTAATTTGTCACATTGCTGTGCTTCTGAATATCTATGTCAGAGGGCCTTCTTCACATTCATCATTACAATCAATGTTCAATTTGACACGTGAGATTGGAAAGGTAGATATCAGCTCCCTTTTATAGATTAGGAAACAAAGGGTCAGAAACAATTATGTATGACCTGCCCAAGATTCTCCTATCAATAAAGCCTGTAGGGCTTGGAATGTAGATCTTCTGAGCTCCCAGTCTAATGTTCTTTCTACTGTATTAGAGGAGTGGTCCAGGTGAAAGTACAAAGTAGTTACAAAAGCAGAAAACAGAGAAGCGATGTATGTAGTAGGGCTTATTTTCTGGGGGGAAAATATTATTCTATTCCTCCACATTTCCACGTTGTATCTGTATCAGAGCTAACTTTGTTAATGGAGAATCTCTTCCTTTGCCAAATTAGCAAACCAACTAAAATAATTGATTTTGATAGAAACATTTACTAACAATTAATCCTTAAGAAAGCAACACCAAAATCTATTAAATCTAAATCTGTTATTCCTAAAATGTATATGCTTGTGGAATTGGGTAAAGTAAATCATTACCAAATCTCTAGTGTATCTTTTTCTGGCACCAAGCAAGTTTTTGATTCTCCAACAGAGAATCCAACAATGTAATTTAGTTCCGACACTAACTACCAGGAGTTAGCATTAGACCCCACAGGTAAAGTGCTCAATCCCATAGACTGCTCCACCTCATTCTAGCCGCAAATGAGGTATTCAGGCTACCCCCATTTCTGCTTGGCCTACTACAAATTTGGGGGTTCTGTCAAAGGAAAAACAGACCATGGGGTACCTGGGTGGCTCAGCCGGCTGAGCGTCTCTCAGTTTTCGCTCAGGTCATGATCGCCTGGGTCCTAAGATCCAGCCCCACTGTCAGACTCTACACTCAGCAGGGAGTCTGCTCAAAGATTGTCTCCCTCTGCCCCTCCCCCATTGCCCACATGCACCTGTGTGCGTGCTCTCTCTCTCTCAAGTAAATAAATCTCAAAAAAAAAAAAGAAATAACAGGGGCACCTGTGTGGCTCAGTGGGTTAGGCATCTGCTTTTGGTTCAGGTCATGATCTCAGGGTCCTGGGATCAAGCCCCATGTGGGGCTCCCTGCTCAGAAGCAAGTCTGCTACTTCCTCTCCCTCTGTGATCTCTCTCAATCTTAATCTCTCAAATAAATAAATAAATAAAAATCTTTAATAAAAAATAAAAATTTAAGAATTTTTTTAAAAAAAGAAAAGAAGAAAAAACAGACCTAGACACTATTTAAAGCAATAAAAACAGATTTTAATCAGTAACTATTACAATAGGGGAAAAGAGAACTTCAGTATATAATACTGGTTCAGTTCCAGATACAGGATAAATAAGGGGGCTTTATACCCAAGAAGCTGGGTGGGGGTCAGTGGAGGAAACATCGGAGATAAGAGGGGATTCTGGGTAAACCTACCTAATAGGGTTCTTGCTAAAGGAAAAGTGGTGATATCACCTAGGAGATGGTGAAAATAAGGAATTTTATCAGCTGTTGAGGTGATCAGGTATCAGAGATGCAGGTTTTAGTTAAAGGGACTTAGCAGGATTCTTGCTACAGCTGGACTCTTGAAGACAAGGCCCAACGACAGGGCCTAGTCAAAAAAAAAGGACTCAGAAGAGCCTGCCTAGTGTTTAGTCAAGGAGAAAGCCTGTCAGTTCCCAAAATTCACTGGAATGACTCACAGAACTAAGAAAAGTGCTTTATTTACTAGGACTGATTTACTACAAAGTATACAACTCAGGAACAGCCAAATGAAGAACTGCATAGGGCACATGTATGGGAAGGTATTCAGATCCTCCATGCCCTCTCAGGGTACACCCCTTCCCCTTCCCCTTCCCAGTACATCCTGTAGCTTCACCAACCCAGAAGCTCTGCAAACCTTGTGGGGCAGGGGCTTTGGTAGAGGTTCCATTATGTAGGTTGATTGATTAAATCATCCCTCCCATTTGTGACATCTTTAAAACCTAGAGGAAATCATGCTACATGAAATGACAAAGACACACGATCTCACTGAAAAAGTAGAATCTAAAAAGTCAAACTCATAGAAGCGTCTGGGTGGCTTAGTCAGTTAAGTATCGACCTTTGGCTCAGGTCACGATCTCAGGGTCCTGGGATCGAGCCCCACGTTATGCTTTAATATGTGAGAGCCAGGGCACTTGGGTGTCTCAGTCAATTAAGTGACTGCCTTCGGCTCAGGTCATGATCCTGGAGTCCCAGGACTGAGACCCGAATCAGGCTCCCTGCTCAGTGGAGAGTCTGCTTCTCCTCTGACCCCTCTCCTCATGTTCTCCCTCTCCCTCTCTCATTCTCTCTCTCAAATAAATAATCTTTTTTTTTTTTTTTTTTTTTAAAGAAAAGTTCTTATTTTAAATATATTTAGGGGTTTTCTTTGCTAATCGGGACTTAGTTTACTTAGTCTTCTGAAATGATCCAATGTCGATTTCCTATCAAAATTATCAATGAATTACTATATTGCTAGTTAAGAATTATGTCATAGTTGGGGTGCCTGGGTGGCTCAGTCGGTTGGGTGTCTGCCTTTGACTCCGGTCATGATCTCCAGGTCCTGGGATTGAGCCCCATGTCAAGCTTCCTGCTCAGCGGGGATTCTGCTGCTCCTCCCTCTGCCCCTCCAGCCCACTCATGCTCTCTCTATCTCTCTCTCTCTCTCAAATAAATAAATGAAAATAAAATCTTCAGGAAGAAAAAAAGAATTATGTCACATTTAACAAATACCAAACAAATACCTACCTATATTTTTAGTATAAAGAAAACATAACTATTATATCTAAAATGAGACACATGAGGTAACATTCCTTACTCTGTGGAAAAATATTCAACTTATTTCAGTTAAAAAATTATGTGAGTGTTCAATTTATCACTCCCTCATAAAAGCTGCTAGAAATCTGTTAAAAATAACTCATAAGATTTTTTGGTGGAATTGTGATATTTACTCCTCTATCCTAAAAGTAAAGTGTACCTATATCCAACACCAGAAGAAACCTGTATATTTGTATTTTTAAGTAAACAATTCAATTCAACAGTCTAATGATACCTTTTGTTCCACCTTCAAAAACTGCACCAGCTCGTCCACAGTTAGGTGATCTTTCTTGTCACTGTAGCTCAACAGCAGCAAATAAAGGTCCCGTCTCAGTGACATCATTTTGTAGAAAACACAGAATTCTTCAAATGTCAGAGTTCCTTGATTCTCATCTGTATCAGCTTCCTAAAGGCAGAGGGAAAAAAAGGCATTGTGAGAGTTTGAAATAGGAAATTCAGTACTGGGAAATCATATTTACTATAAAAAGGCTAGAACACATTTCACAAATGGTAAACCCATTCTTTTCAAGCACACGTGGGTCAATTTAAGTTAACTATTTATTAGGCCACAAAAAAAAGTTTTATGTTATAAAGACTCAACCTTATAAAAACCAATTTCTCTGGTCACAGTAAATTTATATACCAACCAAAAAAAAGCTTTAAAAAAAAATGTCTGAAGACAACATGATACATTTCTAAATAGGAAATGAAACATACAAGTGAACATATGCACTACAGATTAAAATCCATATGATGACTTAAAGCAGTAATTAGAAGGAAATAAAGATTTCAATGTATTAGAGAACAAGGTAGACTGAAAACAGATAAGTTAATAATTCAACTCAATAATTGAACTCAAAAAGCTAGAGAAAATTAGGCTAAAGAAAATACAAAGAAATAAATTATAAACTTAAGCAAAAAGCAATGAAATAGAAAACAGATATGTCATCCAAGGGTGACAATTAAACCAAGAGCTGGTCTTTCGAAGAATGAAAAAGAAATGTTGAGGAGCGCCTGGGTGGCTTAAGCACCGCCTTCGGCTCAGGTTGTGACGTGGGGTCCTGGGATCAAGTCCTGCTTCAGACTCCTTGCCCAGCAGGGAGTCTGCCTCTCCCTCTGACCAACCACCCCTCAGGCTTATTCTCTCTCAAATAAATAAATAAATAAATAAATAAATAAATAAAATCTTTAAAAAAGGAAAAAAAAAGAAGTAGAAGTGTTGGACAAGACGAACCAGGAATAAAAGAGAAAAAATATTTAACATGTTATGAAAATACTAGTCTCCGACCAGCTTCTGAACTGTAATTCAATCAAATACAATTTTTAAATATAATAGAATCTCTCTTAATTTGGCCTAGGTAGCTTATTGCTCTTATAGCCATCAGGATCATTGGTACTTCCTTGTTTTCCCTCCACAGAAGTCTGAAAAATCTACCTGGACTGATTTCTAGTTGAAATTATTCATTTCTAGAAATATTGAGCAAGAATCTTTCAACGTGTATCTTCCTACTGATTGGCTAAATTTTTGAGGAAACTCTAAAATTGTTGGGAATATGTAATGAGCAGCTAATCCATTCATATGATCTTCATTTTACGTGAACACAGTTGTAACTGAACCAAAATTGACAGGGAACGAATGGCATCTTGAATTGCCCAGGTTTTGCAATGTATATACTCAGCTGTTATGGGGTTTTAGACATAGCTTTGAAAGTCAACGTGCTCATAAAAAATATATTTTTAAAAATTTTGCTAACCTTGGGATAACTATGAGCACACACTTTAACCAATATTTAAATCATACACAGTTTCATTGTGGAGCTGACTGGCTTCAGTCCTTTCAAAGGTAGAAGGAGAATGGTCTTTAGAATATCTAGTTTGGGAACCTGAGATGCTTGTTTGTACAGTTACTGCGTCTTAAGAAACTGGGTCTAATATTCAAATTTCTGCCATACCTTTGTTTCAAAGTATCTAACCCTAGATACAGAGAAAAAAACATTTTTCAAGACTTCCTTATAAACAATTAAGAACAATAAAACTCTGACATATAAACAACAGCATTCAAAGACTTCAAAAGTAGCTATCCCAGCAATGTCCACAATAGCCAAACTATGGAAAGAACCTAGATGTCCATCAACAGATGAATGGATAAAGAAGAGGTGATATATATACACAATGGAATACTATGCAGCCATCAAAGGAAATGGAATCTTGCCATTTGCAACGACATGGATGGAACTAGAGAGTATTATGTTTAGCGAAATAAGTCAATAAGAGAAAGACAACTATCATATGCTCTCCCTGATATGAGGAAGTGGAGATGCAAAGTGGGGGGCTTGGGGAGCAGGAAAAGAATAAATGAAACAAGATGGGATTGGGAGGGAGACAAACCATAAGAGACTCTTAATGTCACAAAACAAACTGAGGGTGGCCAGGGGGAGGGGGGTAGGGAGAGGGTGGTGGGGTTATGGACATTGGGGAGGGTATGTGTTATGGCGAGTGCTGTAAAGTGTGTAAACCTGGCAATTCACAGACCTGTACCCCTGGGGCTAATAATACATTGTATGTTTATAAAAAAATTTTTAAAATTATATAATAAAAAAACTAGCTATCCATAACTTAAAAGATTTATTTTAAAAAAATTTAGTTGAACCTTGCTTTGCAACAAAAAAGCAAAGAAAATTCTAGGAAGGCTTCAATGTCTGCACCAGCGATTCAACCAGAAGAAAAATGTTCCTGAAATAATACCAAGACCTTTGGTCCCAACCCTCTCCCACAAAGAGCATTTCTACAACCCTGCTAGGTACAAGGCCTACAGTGGAAATGTTTTCCAGCAGGTCCTACTGCTTATCCTACTTCTGGCTCGGTAAGTCTTTAAACTTAAGGTCATAAAAAGAGACCCCTAGTGTTTTCTTAAGACTTGTCTAAAGATTTACTTTGAACGCATAAGACATTTGACATAAACATTTCCTGATTTGCCCTACAAAATGCTTAGTGCATGGGAAATAAAAGGTGTCTAAAGGGGAAAAATATAGAAGTAAAAATAGATCAATATTTTATGTTATTCCCTTATCTAACTTCCAAAAGGTAACTCCACATCATTATCTTTGTAGGTATACACTTTGCCTTCCTCTTTAAGCTTGGCCCCTCTCCTTTGATCAGAAGCTACCTCTTTAGTACCATGAGCATTTTCTGTGGAAAGGAACAGCTGGGAGTGTGGGGCTCACAACAGGACAAAAGTGAGATGTCACAGGGAGTGCCAGGAACATGGCAAAGCCTTCCATACAGTCGAAAGACAGTTCTCTATTTGTGGCAATACAATTCCCCTCCAAAGCCTCTCTCTCCATCTCTGGTGTTCGTTCTAAAGCATCTGCCTTCCTCTTCTTTTCCTTTCTCTTCTGTTGTTCTCCAGTGCAATGTGACCTCATTGAAAACCATGTCCAGCCACGAGCTTCCGAAAGACAGGGCCAGGATAAGAGGTCACAGAATGGAACCAGCCTCTACCTTCCATTCATCATTGCAACACATCCCTCATGTCATTTCTGTCCTTACCGCCTCAAAGAACAAACGGTGAGAAAACAAAAGTAGCACAAAACATTAGCCATCAGAAAATATCACACTCTCTGCTTACTTTTACATGTACAAAATATCACCTAATCACTTAGAACAGAAAATTATTGCAAAACACGGATCGTGCATATGACTTCTCTCCAAATAAGAGCACTTCCTAAATTAGTATATTAGCAATTACTAATAATCTGACATTGACTTTGTACTCACTCAAGAGAGCTCACTTCTGTACCTTCGATGGAGGACTAGGTATAGTCCCAGCTGGGGGCCACAGGGTACATTTGGCCCCAAGGGTTTTCCTCAAGGACGGACCAAGAGGGAAAGAGCATTTCATTTAATACCAACAGGCAGTTGAATGAACTTATGGAGGGTTCCCTAAATGGTAGGAGTGAGACAGTACTTCTAAGCATCATGGGTTCTAAATCTTAAACAACTCTGAAACGAAACAGAGCCTCTCGAGGACTTTAATAAGTGTCATTTCCTCAGGCTACCTAGTCTGATTCTGATCCTCACAAGAGCTCTGTGGGGTGGGCCCCTGAGATGTTATCGCTCCCTTGAAGGCCCTTGACTGGGTTTACTCCATTATCTAAGTGCCAGGTAAAGCGCTTATAATCACTCCCTGAAAACAGCAACAATAAAAAAGCATCTTAGGAAGTGAAATCATGCATACGTGTTAAGTTTAGGAAGCTTTTTTTTTTTTTCTTTCACAAAACAAAGCGCCTCTTTTCCTCAAAGAAAAATACAATACAGAACAGATAATATCAACTTCCAACAAAACAGAGCAGCCTTTGAAATATCCAAGTATAACAATAACCTCCAATGTGTATTTTATACAAGGCCAACCCATCCGTGAAAACGTACCTGAAACATTTGTCTGACTTTTCTTCGGGGAAGATTGACATTTAGTTTGTGCATCAGTTGGTGTATCTCTTCAATATTCAGTAAGCCGTCACCATTCTTATCAGCTTCCTCAAAGGTCTGCTTCACCCACATGAACAAAGGTCAAGAAAAACACCTTTTTCATCAAAATAAAAATGGCTGTCTCACAGAATACTCACAAGGACATTTCTCATAAACACGGAACTTGAGAAGGTCGTCTTTGGAGGAGGCCCCGCTTGCCATCCACAGGCGAGTGAGCCACCAATAGTGACCATGAGCAACGGGCGGCTGGGCACTCGTACCTGAATCCCTTCACTTTAAAAGGAGACTCAACCCATGTCCTCCTGAGAGCTGCTTTACCTCACACATTCTTAGCCAATGCGTTAAGGAATATGATGTGAAGAAACTGCATATATACCAAATTTAGGCCTCATCTCCTTCCTCTATGACCTTCCAGTTAATGTATTTTTACCTTCACAACACCCCACACTAGGCAATGTTTTCGGTTCCCTTCTCTTGGCCCACTCCTACATTTAGAAATTCAGACGGTCTAGTTCAATGTCCTCATCATTCAGATGAGGATATAAAGCTAGAGAAGAGAGAATTCGTTAAGGATAAATTAGTTAAGAGATCCAGGTTTTTGGCAACCTGGTCTAGTACTCTCGTCTCCTATGCAGAAGGCCTATCTGTAGACTATGTTGGTCTTCCTATTACTAGTTCCGAAGGTTCTTGCCTAATAATGTCAAACTTCTAACTCCAGGGCAAGTCTGATAGGAAGTTACCCTCGAAATGCCAGTATAGTATTAGGTGACTGAAAATATAAAGCTGAATTTGGATACAAAAGATTTACATCAGGTGAACTAAGGTTTTAAAAAACCCTCAGGGGAGATGGCTCTTGGGTTGTTTTACATGGTAAGGAAGCAGAATAAATGGTAACCAGTGGATGAACTGAAATCTTTTTTAAAATGGATGATTCATAGTTGTTGGGAGTAAATTACAGAAGGCAGGAACCATGTGTATATTTAGAAAACCAAATTGAGCTTCAAAATTTGAATGGGAATGAAGAGCAAAAAACAGGTGGTGGAAAGAAACCAGAAAATTAAAGTAAGGAAAAGGTATAGGTTTAAAACCAACAAATGGGAGAATGGGACTAAGGTGAGAGTAAAGGGGAAATGGATAATATTTGCTTATCAAGCAGATGACATCAAACTAATCTACAAAGCCAAAATATTAACAGTCCACCCAGGGGTAACACAGCACATTTACATTTCTTGGGTGATTCAAATTATGGTTGTGGGAGACTGTACCTCAAGAAGTAAAAACAACCAAAAAATCTTATTTCATCTAAATTTATATAGAGGTCATTTTAATACTGTAAATACCTCATTTCACATTTTGTTCCCGTTATAATATTTGAAAATAACCACCCCAGTTCTTTCTAATTCAATTTCTCCTCATAGAGTTCAAGTAGGACCTCATTATACATGATCCCTGGAAGTTAACAGGTGACCCAGGATGAAAGTAAAAATAACTGAAGAATCAAAAGTGAAATATTTGGGCCAATTTCTAATAAGTACCTGAATGTCATTTTTTTTTTTTTTCCTGTTTTCTGGGCACACAATGCCCATCCCTATCTATTTCTTTTGTCTATGGATGCTGCTCTTGCCCGAAAAGGTATTCTGGCAGAGTTCAGAGTGATGAAATGAGTCCAATAGTGATAATATTCTCATCTTTTCATTTTTTACTTTTTCACCAAACTCTCTCAAAGACTTCTCCAGAGAAAAGGCAAAGACAAGCAAACCCTGAGGATGAGTATTCTACTGATATAAACCCTAAGGGTAGGCTGTATCTGCAAGGTCTTCTGTGTAGACGCACAACCTGGCCTTGACGATTGGTTTAGGGGATATGGGATTGGTATGACACAAAAAGAGGTAGAATAACACCAGGAAATGCATACTAGTCCTGATTCTTTGTTGACCTCGCCCTGTGACAGAGGGTTACTTATGTTACTTCTTGACCTTCCATTTCTTCATCTGTAAGGTCACTGAACACAACCAGATGACCCTGAAGTCCCCTCCAACTCTAAGATTCTATGACAGAAAAAACCACTCTCTTCCAGTAACAGCACACATGGTATACAATACAATTACAGGTAAAAGTCTTCTGATATCTTAAAGCTATTCTTCATAATTAAGATAGGAGTACCCAGGGCGCCTGGGTGGCTCAGTGGGTTAAGCCATTGCCTTCGGCTCAGGTCATGATCTCAGGGTCCTGGGATCGAGCCCTGCATCGGGCTCTCTGCTCAGCAGGGAGCCTGCTTCCCCCCACCTCTCTCTCTCTCTCTGCCTGCCTCTCTGCCTACTTGTGATCTCTCTCTGTCAAATAAATAAATAAAATCTTTAAAAAAAAAAAAAAAGATAGGAGTACCCAAGAAAGCTCTAAATTAATGATTCTCATCATTATACGGGATAGTTTAAGAAGAGAAACTATCATTCTGAAAGAAAAACTGGGAGAGTAAAAACTGAATGACAAGTTATGGTCTAGAATTTTCTATCAAAAAAATACAGGAAAATGTAAAGCATTGAATGCTAGTATTTACTGTAGGGGTGGGCAAACCTTTTCTGGAAAAAGCTTGATAGTGAATATTTTAGGATTTGTAAGCCATTAGGTCTTACTTAGTTGCAGCTATTTGATTCTGCTCCCGTGACACGAAAGTGGCTGCAGGCAACACAGAAATTAATTGGCAGAGTTATGTTCCAATAAAATTGTACTTATGGGCACTGAAATTTGAATTTCATATAATTTTCACAATTTCACAAAATATTCCTCTTCTTTTGATTTTTTTCAGCGATTGAAAACCAATTCCTAGCTCAGCAGCACATATAAAAAAGGCAATAGGCCAGATGTACCCTACAGGCTGCAGCTTACAAGGTTCCTGGTTATAGGGAAGGTGTAAACCTTTGGTTCATAACTCCATAAGGGACTGCCTAAAGTCCTCTGGAGGTAATAATTTTCCTTATAGGGTCAAGAGATAAGGTGGGGGAATCATAGAGGAGAACGGACCGATGGAGGAAAGTGGTGAGGCTTGCAGGCTGGGGCCACTGGATTTCAAACTTTATCTGAATAGGAAAGAAAAAAATGTGTCAGTTCTTACCTCTCTTTAGCAATAAAAACAGTAGCTATTATTTATAAGTGCTTAATATGTGTTTGATAACAGTGCTTTAAAGCACTCTGTGTGGGGCGCCTGGGTGGCTCAGTGGGTTAAAGCCTCTGCCTTCAGCTCAGGTCGTGATCCCAGGGTCCTGGGATCAAGCCCCGCATCGGGCTCTCTGCTCAGCAGGAAGCCTGCTTCCCCCCTGCCTCTCTGCCTGCTTGTCATCTCTGTCAAATAAATAAATAAAATCTTAAAAAAAAAAAATTTAAAAAAAAAAATAAAGCACTCTGTGTGTATCAACTCATCTGATCTTCACAAAACTATAAGGCACATGCTATGATTAATATCATCACCAGGGGACAGACAAAGACTCTGAGGCAAAAGAGTTTGAGTGACGTATCCAAAGTTACACGGTACATGGCAGATTTGGGGCTGAATGCCAGGCAGTACAATGCCAGGCTGAGTCCTTAAACACAATACTATATTGCTTCTAATAGACATGAGTACTGCAACTGCCTCAATGCAACATAACCATATTGCAGAAATAACTTGAATTACATTTTACACTGGATGGATGTTTTTCATACACCCGCAGAAGATTCATTATTCTCAGTATTCATTCACAGTTGAAAGTTTCAGGCCTATTTGAAATGTAATAATAACAAACATCCCAAAGCTGTTCTTCTCAACTAGTGTAATTAAATGTATACCCAATCAAGGGTATTATTCTGTTATTAAAGTATTGCCTAAAACCCTATCAAATTCTGGCAAATCTGTATGAGAATCGTTCCCTAATTCCACATAACTTTCCCTATTTTTGACATCAGCTTCTTCTTTATTATTCATTAATTTCCTCTTTCCTTTTCTTTCCTCACTGACACAAACAACAACTGTTTCTCTGTTTCTCATAAAATTGTTCCCTGTGCAGTTCTGGGGTATACTGCTTTCCACGTAGCATATATTCAGAATATAAAATCCCTCAGCTGTCAACCTGGTTAATTCAAACATGAAAATTTTCTACTGCAGTAAATATGGACAAACAAAATCTATTGAGCTAAAATGGTGTAAATTCATATTAGAATGTTATGACTTTAGGATGTAAAACGTAATCCCCATGGTAGCCATAAAAGAAACAGCTATAAGTTATACATAAAAGGATGTGAGGAAGGAATTTAAAATTTCTCTACCAAAGAAAGAAAATCAATTAAACAAACAATGTAATGCAGAAAACAAGAGACAAAAAGATATAAGGCATAAAGAAAGCAAATAGCACAATGACAGAAGTAAGTCCCTTCTTATCAGTAAGTACTTTCAATGTAAATGGATTAAAGACAGAGATTGGAAGAATGGATAAAAACACAAGACCCAACTATAAGAGACTCAACTAAGGGGCTGCCTGGGTGGCTCAGTGGGTTAAGCCTCTGCCTTCAGCTCAGGTCATGATCTCAGGGTCTTGGGATTGAGTCCTGCATCGGGCTCTCTGCTAGGCAAGGAGCCTGCTTCCTCCCCCCCTTCCACCTTTCTCTGCCTGCCCCTCTGCCTACTTGTGATCTCTCTCTGTCAAATAAATAAAATCTTAAAAAAAAAAAAAATCCACTTACTGAGAGTGAAAAGATGGAAAAAGATATTCCATGCAAAGAGTAACCAAAAGAGAGCAGAGGTGGTTCTAATAACAAACAAAATAAACTTTAAATCAAAAGAAATTTTTAAGAGATAAATAAGGACATTATATATCGATAAAAGGTTCAAAGATATCATGATTATAACAATGACAAACTAATGACAAATCGAAATATACGAAGCAAAAACTGATAGAATTGAAGGGAGATGTAGACAGTTCTAAATGATAGTTGGAGAATTCAATACCCCACTCACAGTATGGACAGAACAACCAGACAGAAGATAAGGAAACAGAGAATGTAAACAATACAATAAACCCATTAGTTCTAACAGACATGAAGAGAACACTCTAACCAACAGCATACACATATATCTCAAGGGCAAATGGAACATTTTCCAGGCTAGATCATATTTTAGGCCATAAATTAAGTCTCCAACTTTAAAACATAGATATCATTCAAAGTATCTTCTTTGACCACAATGGGATGAAATTAGAAACAAGTACTACAAGGAAAACTAGAAAATTCAGAAAATTATGGAAATTAAACAACACACTTTTAAACAACCAATAGATCAAAGAAGAAATCATAAAGGAAATTAGAAAACACTTAAAGACGAATGAAACACAACACACTAAACTTACACAGTGAGAGCAGTGCTAAGGGGGGAAATTTACACCTATAAATGCTTACATTAAAAAAAAAATACACCTGAAGCTAATATAACATTGCACCTCAACTCTACTTCTATTAAAAAATAAATAATTTTTAAAATAATGACTAAAAATGAAATTCAAGAAAAATCTCACATTAACCATCAACTTAACATCTTAAAGAACTAGAAAAAAAGAAGACAAACTAAATCCAAAGCTAGCATAAAAGAAAATAAGAAAGATTAGAGGAAAGAGCAATGAAATAGAGATAGAAAAACAAGAGAAAAATCAATGAAATGAAAAGTAGGCTCTTTGTGAAAAGACCAACAGCATTAACAAACCTTTAGCTAGCTAGATTAACAAAAAAAGAGAAATGATTCAAATTACTAAAATCAGAAACAAAAGTGAGGACATTACTACCAATTCTACAGAAATAAAAAGGATTTTAAGAGAGTACTATGAAAAATTGCATGCTAACAAACTGGATAAACTAAATGAAATGGACAAATCCTAGAAACACAAAACCTACAGAGACTAAATCACAAAGAAAATAAAATGCGAATACGTCTCTAACCAGTAAGGAGCTTGACTCAGTAACCAAAAATCTCTTAACAAAGAAAACTCAATATCTGATACTTAAACTTAAATTCAGCTCTGCTGAATTCTACCAAACATTAAAAGAACTAACACCAATCCTTCTCAAAAAAATCCAAGAGGGTACATTTCCGAGCTCATTCTATGAGGCCAGTATTAGCCTGATACCAAAACCAAAGATACCACAAGAAAAAATATATATATACAGACCAAGAAACAGTAGTGCAAAAATCCTCAAAAAGATACCTGCACATAAAATTCAGCAGTATATTAAAGGAATTATACACCATGACCAAGAGGGATTTATTCCTGGAATATACCAATGGTTCAACATAAGAGAATAGATCAACAGCAACATAAAGAAGGGGGGGAAAAAACCACATCATCATCTCCACTGATGCAGAAGAGCATTTGACTAAATTCAACACCTTTTCATGATAAAAACACTCAAAACAGAAGGAATAAAAGAAAACTACCTCAATATAATAAAAGACACGTATGAAAAATATATTTCACACTAAATATATTCGATAGTGAAAGACTGAAAGCTTTTCCTCTATAATCAGGAACAAGGCAAAAATGCCATCTTTCACCACTTTTATTCAACAGAGTACTAAGTTTTAGGCATAGCAGAAGGAAGGGAGGAAGGAAAGAAGGGCAGAAGGAAAAGGCAGGTAAGTTAGAAAGAAGTAAAATTATTTGTTTGCAGATGATATGATCTGATATACAGGAAACCTTGAAGACTCCATAAAAAAGTTGTTAGAATAAATGAATTCAGCAAAGAAGCAGTATACAAAGCCAACACACAAAAATTGGCTGCATTTCTGTATATGAACATTAACAATCTGAGAAGGAATTACAAAAACAATTCCATGTACATCTCATCAAAATAACAAAATACTTAGGAATTAATAAAGAAGGTCAAAAACTTGCACAATGAAAACACAACATATTGCTGAAAGAGATTAAAGAAGACATAACTGAATGGAATCCACGTTCATGGACTGGAAGACGATTTAGTTAAAATGTCAGTCCTACCCAAAACAACTTAGAGTCAATGCAACTTCTATCCAAATACCAATGACATTTTCTGCAGAAATAGAAAAATCCATCCTAAAATTCAGGAACTCTGAGTAGCCAAACCATCTTGAAAATGAACAAAACTGGAAGACTCACACTTCCTGATTTCAAAACTTATCTTGAAGCTACAGTAATCAAAACAGTGTTGTATTAGCATGAAGACAAACATATAAACCAATATAACAAAATAGCCCACAAATAAACCCTCACATCTATGGTCAAATGATTTTTGACAAGGCCGCCAAGACCAGTTGATGAAAAAAAAAATCTTTTCCACAAATGGGCCTGGAAAGCTTGGATATCGACATGCAAAAGAATGAAGTTGGATAATTACCTAATACCATCCACAAAAATTAATTCAAATGAATCAATGACATAAATGTAAGACCAAAAACAATAAAACTCTTAACAGAAAACAGAATGAAATCTTCACAGCATGGAATCTGGCAAAGGTTTCTTGGGTATGACACTCTAAAGCACAGGTGACAAAAGAAAAAGCAGGCAAACTGGACTTCATGAAACTTCAAAAATATTGTGCACCGAGGACACTATCAAGAAGGAATAAAAGAAAAGGTTTGCAAGCCATGTAACTAATAAGGAATTAATATACAGAACTCTCAAAATTCAACAACAGAAAAGCAGACAACCCGGTCGGGGGTGTATCAGATTGTTAACATCAGTAACCTTGGAAGAGTGGGTACAAAATTCATAGACAGGGATAAAGACAATTGATCTTTTTGTTATGCAGCTCTATATTCTGTGGCTTACTGCAATAAGCATGCATTTCTCACTTAACTAGAACGATCTAGTGAAGGGGTAAATTTTGCCACCATTTAGAAAAAACAACAGTATGCCCATCGGCTCTTACTGGTCTACTTCAGAGTTTATGAGAGGCATTAATATACATGGTTAAAAGCTCTGAAACACTGTGAACTTGTCCGAGTTAACTGGGTGAGGAGAGCACTTCTACAATTGCTTGTCTTCCCGACAACCATTTTCCTTCCTTCTTCCTTGCTGAAGAACTTCAGTTTTGTTCAGGTATGCAAGAACCATTTGCTCCCATGGAGGCAGAAGGTGAATCTTGACTGGCCTTAGTACAGCCATCCCCAAAGTAGAATCCAAAGCATTCCCCTAACCAGGAGTTCCCCCCCCGCTTCCAACCATTTATCTGTGAGGCTAAATTTTCTTCATGTATTTCCACCAAAACAATACAACGTACAGATTAAATGCAGAAGCGGATAGGAAAATACATGCGTTCTATTCAGATAGACATTGAAGAGACCTGCAAAAGAGGAAAGAACACTATTCTTTTTCACTAATTTGTTTTGAAAAATAGTTTTCATAAAAATATGTTAACATGTAATAGGTTATTATAATTTTATTTTTTAAGATTTTTATTTATTTATTTGACAGAGAAAGACACAGCAAGAGAAGGAACATAAGCAGGGGGAGTTGGAGAGGGGGAAGCAGACTTCCCGCTGAGTAGGGAGCCCCATGCGGGGCTCAATCCCAGGACCCCAGGATCATGGCCTGAGCCAAAGACAGTCACTTAAAGACTGAGCCACCCAGGTGCCCCAGTTTATTATAATTTTAAGAGTATTAACAAATATTTTTTTTAATTCTCAGATTTAATTTCTAATATGACAGTATCAATAGATGAAACCCACATAAACAAAAACCCTTTCAGTTTTTACGAGTGCAAGAGTCTCGAGCTCCAATTATATTAATTGGTTCATGTTGTTGAAGACTGCTTTAGGAATAGGCCTAGAACAGCCATTGGGCCAATGATGAGATTTAGTCCTTGTCGGGGGTGCGGGGAGGAGGGCATGGCTGGGAAAATTTACCTTGCTCTTAAAAAAAGATTTATGAGAAGAAACTATGATCCCTCGGAGCAGTGCTGTGTTTGGAGCTCCTACCTGAAGCAGGTGTACCTCTGTCTGACCATGGGGCAGCCGCTGAAGGACCACCCCAACAGGCTGAGCCTGGCAGAACCCCGGTCTCTGATGACACCACCGAGCCACGATTAACCAACCCGTGAACTGCCCCATCTCACCTCTCCTGTTCATGAAAAATTAATATTCCTTCAGTTTGGGACACAGTACGGTTCCGTGGCTTATATCAGAAAGCAATTTTATTCAATATTTTTGTTTGTATTTTTACCAAATGTTAAGGAGTTAAGAACTAAATTAATAGAATAAAGCACAGAAAGTTAGTTTCTATGTCTGTGTTTTGTTCACTTATAAATCCCAGTTGCCTTTATCTGCATGCTGTGAATATTGATGAAAACATCATGGCTCATCAGCTCAGACCTTCACACTGTCAAAATTCCTTTCATGGGCTGAATATTTCCACTCTGCTCAAACAATACCCTGGGTGAGGAATTATAACTAGAGCAGCATAAATTTATCACTACTCTGGGGGGAAAAAATTAGGGCATACGTTCCAATGACAGCAAGGAAGTAGTCCCACTCCCTTCATAGATAGGGGCACATGTATTTTCAGACCATGACAAATGTGAAAAAGGGGGCGCCTGGGTGGCTCAGTGGGTTAAGTATCTGCCTTCGGCTCGGGTCATGATCCCAGAGTCCTGGGATCAAGTTCCAAGTCAGGCTCCCTGCTCAGCCAGGAGCCTGCTTCTCCCTCTCCTTCTCCCTCTGCCTGCTACCCCCCTGCTGGTGCTCTCTCACTCCCTCTCCAAAATAAATAAATAAATAAAATCTTCTTTAGGGAAAAAAAAAATGTGATAAAGTGAATCAAAGCAGTCAACAACTCTATTGTCTTCACTTTACAGATAAGGAAATTGAGGCCAGAAAGTCCATGTCCCATGACCAGGCCAATACCAGCGCAAGAGGTGTCTCCAGACCAAGGAGGTTAACTATCTGGTCAGCACGGGACCTCAAGAATGGGCTTCATCAAGGACACTCAGATGAGTCCCTAGTTTCTTGAACAATTCAGAGAAGGTAAATGGTATGAAGCAAAAAATAACTTCCCCTTCCGTATCCATCAGTTTCCATACTGTAAATTAAAAAGAGAGATAGAAAAAGCAGGAAGGAGCTTAATACCTCATATGTAATTAGAACTCAAAGAGTACCTGTTAAACTAAACTGATTTGATCACAAAGCAGGATTTTCTCTAATCCAAATAAACACCTTCCCAGCTACCGCGTCTCTCTTAGGAAACTTTAGGCTGCATTTGGAGACCTCTCAGATTGTGAAGCTAAATTCAGTCTCCTCCTAAGAAGCCTGAGTTCATGCCAGCTCATTTCTGTCTGTTCTGTGCATTCATCTACTTGGCATGAGAGGGAGGAGGGGGCAGAAAGGTGCTAGGGGTAAAGAAAGAGAGAGAGAGAGAGAGAGAGAGAGAGAGAGAGAGGGAGGAAGGTGGCTTCAAAACTACAGGGAAAAATAAGACACGGTCTAATACACACACACACACACACACACACACACAGCTCAACATTAACATTGTAGGAAGGATATTGGTCATGGGTTCTCTGCCTCTTGGCAAGGGAATCTTCATCACTGATGCCGGCCATCAGGTACTTGAGGCCTGTGATCCAGGTGCGGGCCTCCTCAGGGTTGGAGGTGATGAGGTCCAGAGACTCCATGTGGTTGCCATGGTAGATGGTGAAGCAGCAGCTGGGGTCAAAGTGGCCCTCCGCTTGTCTGTGGAATATTTCAGACTGCCGACCTTCGGTGACTTTGTAAATGGAGTCGATAAGTACTGAGGAAAGCAGAACACACAGTTACATGGCATAATGGATTTGGAAAAAATTTTTTAAAAAGCAGCAAAATCATCTTAAATTCTAAAAATAAGCACAAACAGGGATGGTTGGGTGGCCCAGTCAGTTGAGCCTCTGACTCTTGGTCTCGGCCCAGGTCACGATCCCTGGGTCTTAAGATCAAGCCCCACATTGGGCTCCACACTCAGCAGGGAGTCTGCTTGAAGATTCTCTCCCTCTGCTGCTTCACACACACACACACACACACACACACACACTCTCTCTCTCTCTCTCTCTCTCTCTCTCTCTCAAATAAATAAGTCTTTAAAAAAAATAAGCATGAACAAATTCACTGTCTGTGAACTGTGGTATTAAGTTCAAATGTGAAATACAAGCCATATCGTTTCCCGCTAGGAACCTTCTCCGCATGCCACTTTACCTTCCTGGGCAGCCTTGGGCAGCCTGGACCATGCCTTCCCAAGCACTGAGTCAGGACATGTTGAAATTTATGATAGGAAGAGCGATATACAGATCAGGGCAAAAAGACTGGTAGAAAAGGAGACTATGAATATATCAAATTTACAGCTTGCATATTTGCACAGGGAAAACATACAAAGACCTAGAACCAACTTTGGAGTTGTGCATAAGATGACAGTTAAAAATTGGAAGGAAAAAAACGTTTGGTGGTAACTGAATAGCATGGCTAAATGTGATTGGTATCTCCAGAAAGAACGCCAGGATGGTAAAGGTCGAGCAGGGCTTAGAGAGGTAGAGGAATAAGGTGGTATCCCAGAAGAAGAAAAACATAGGATACAGAAACATGAGGTCCACTCCAGGGATGTTAAATAGGTCACTTGTGCAAGACTGGAAAGCTGAAGAGAGAGTATAATGGGACATAAAGCCAGAAAGGTAGGGAGAGGCTAGATCACAGAGAGCCTGGAATAAGAGACCAGAGATGAGCATCTTTTAGGTAATGGAACAACACTGCAGATTTGGATCAGAGAAGCACTAACAGGGAAAATTACTTAAATTAGAATATTACTTTTTTGTTTGCTTGCTTGTTTTTAAAGCGTGAATCAGAAGTATTGCAATCTTACTGATTGCCTCTAATATCATCTCCTCCATTCTGCCTTTGTGACAAAGCCACAATTTTCTTCTGGTATCAACTCCTTCCCCACACAATTCACAGAGAAATGAGCCAATGCCTCCCTGCCTCTCCCAGCCCCCAGGGCAAGTTCTGGAATGTCTAAGCCATTGGAGAGGCCCCATTCCTATTTCCTATGATTGATTTAGGTGTGGGAATATAATGCAGTTCTAACCAAGGAGACATGGGGCAGTAGGCTTTGAGAGAAAATTCTGGAAAGGGGTTCCCCTCTCCTAAAAAGGAAGCACCATGTTGCTGCTGCCTTGACGACAGGGTCAATATACAGGGGAGAGAGCCAAGAGCCCTGAGGAAAACAGAACTAAAGACTCAACATCCCACACCTGGACCTGCCGATCTCTGAGTTTCTTATTACATGAGATGATATCTTTATTTTTCATGTAAGTCTAATTTAGTCAATGTCTTCTGCTACTTGAAGATGAAAGCATCTTAACAGACAAAAGCAGAAGACACTAGCAAAATGGAGACTGGTTAGGAGACTTCTCGACAGGCCAGATAGGTGAAGAGACCAGAGACCAGGGAGGTTCCTATGAAAACAGGAAGGAAGGAGATGAGAGAGCCATTACACAGGACCCAACACCAACTTGGTGCTGAATGTACGAGGTGTGGGAGAGAGACTTTCAGTAGGGGTCAGATCAAAGCTCTTTTGCTTGGTATCACTAAAAGCTAACTCACTGGTCAGTTAGCTTTGCTCAGAATATGGCAATACACTTTTAAGTCCACTGGATTTATAATACCCTTCACCTTTTACTAAAAATAAATAAATAAATAGGGGCGCCTGGGTGGCTCAGTCACTAAGCATCTGCATTAGGCTCGGGTCATGATCCTGGGGTCCTGGGATCGAGCCCCGCCTCAGGCTTCCTGCTCCACGAGATGCCTGCTTCTCCCTCTGCTTATGCTCCCTTTCTCACCATCTCTCTCTCTCTCTCTCTGTCAAATAAATAAATAAAATCTTTTTAAAAAATAAAATAAAAAAATAAATAAATAAATAAAGGGCCTCAGGCTATAAAACCTCATATCCCAGCTAAAAAATAAATCATGTTTCCAGCACAGGGGAAATATTAACATTTACAGCACTCACATGGACAGGAAAACTTTTATGGATTAAAATTCCCAAGGAATTAAAAAGACAAAATGGTCATTACTTATTCAGTCTGTCTGCATCCTTTAGCAACTGATCCCAAAACTTACAAAAATATCAGAGTTTCATAGATCTGAAGCTTCCAGACAGCCCAGCAAATATAACCCATGTGGAACTATATCAAGTCAAGCAAAGAATTCAAAGATTGGTCTTACTTTTTGCCTTCTCACTCTTCCTCGAGGGTCTCCATCGGAGGCGGGTCCGATGCTCATCCAGGTAGAAGAGCCGGACTAGCCCTTTGCTCCCACGTTTCAATTTGATCATCTGTGTCCCGGACTGCATCACACTCATGCATCTTTCAACTGCAAAGAGAGATTAGAGCACATTTAGCTGTTAAACAGTACACATGTAGACTAGCATTCAGAAAATCTACTGTCAAGGGGTGCCTGGGTGGCTCAGTGGGTTAAAGCCTCTGTCTTCGGCTCAGGTCATGATCCCAGAGTTCCAGGATAGAGCCCCACATCCAGCTCTCTGCTCAGCAGGGAGCCTGCTTCCTCCCCCCCCACCCTTCTCTCTCTCTGCTTGCCTCTCTGCCTACTTGTGATCTTTGTCTGTCAAATAAATAAATAAAATCTTTAAAAAAAGAAAGAAAGAAAGAGAGAAAGAAAGAAAATCTACTGTCAAATAAAACCTCGGATTCATCTCCCAAAGATTCCAAGGACCAGAAGACTAAAGTTGGGAAAAATAATCTGGAAAGAGCCACTGAGGAACTGATTCACCAGTCTTAAACCAGTAAAAAGAGCCTTCCTGATTGAAAGAAAATTCTACTTCCAGGTAAACACTGCATCAATGTTACACAGGACCATCTTTTGTTCTAACTGGCAACATACTTTTTGGTATGAGAGTAATCATTTGATGTTTGGATTTATGTTTAGAAAGCATTTCTCAGACTTCACAGTGAATATTGTGAGTTTTTAGATAGTCAGTTGTAAAAACATCTTATGATAATCCTTGAAGATGCAATCAATAAAAACAAGATTGACACAATGTTAACAATTTTTGAAATTGGATAATGGCTACTATGGGTTCATACTATTATATTTCTGTATGTATTTGAAAATAGAATGAATATGAAAATAAATCTTTTTAAAATGTGATCAGAAAAAAAATCACTTTTTCACAATTCAGCATAAAACATCCGTTGATTAATGAAATAAACTGCTAAGATTTTCCACCTAGAAGAATAATTTAGTGATTGAATTCAGGTACTGTCCAAATCTCTCACTGTCCAAGCTAAAACTATCATTTAAATTCTCTCTGCTTTGAGATGAACCTTGTTAGAAATGGGCATCTGTCGGTGTGGCCTATTTCCCCTTCTTTGGTAACTAGAAATACTCCTTTCCCATTTCATGTGTTTTTGGTGGCCAATCAATCACCCCAACTAAGAAATGGGCACCTGACTGACTTAAGCTAAGAGCAAATCTGAGTCCCTTCCAAAGAACACAAATCCTGAGCTGAGCATGGGAAGGAAACAGAACTGAGCCATTTCAATGGCCAAAACTTAAAAGACACTCCTGCCTGGCCACCCTAAGATTCCACAGTTGTTATGGTTATCCTGGAGGTTGACATTGTCCCCTGGATTCTACAAGTTATTCAATACTTTTCCAAATACTTTCTTATTATATTATCCAGAGATAGCTTTTATATCACCGACCATTACAAAGGCACCTTTGTAACCACGAGAGCACTAGAAACATCTGGTTTGGAGTTCCTATCTTATCAAGCAGTATGCCATTAGAAACAGATCAAAGAAACACAGAAAATAAACTTCAACAACATGAGACGTCAGCTTTTATGACTATGTAGCCTGTGTTTACCAGGAGAGATAAGGTGATCTTAAAGGTGAGACATTGTATGTGCAGGGTACTGACTAAAAGTAACTTCAGCATAACCAACTTTTCACTCTTCCCTGCATGAAGAGCTTTTTCTTCTCCAAAGAAATCAAAGAGGAACCGCATAAAATTAAGTGGTTTTAGGATTTAATATTTCAAGGAAAGTGAAGTATAGGCTGCTCTTTCTCGTTTTATCTGACATCAAAAATCCAAAAGTAACAAAATAGCTCTTAAGAAAACAAACACACAAACTTAAAATACTTACTTTGAAGCAAAGAGCAAAATTTGAGATTTGGTTTTGCACACCTAAGTAGTCACCCACTACTAAGTACCATTTGTTTAGGTAACAAAAGCCCCAGATTTGAATTGTTGGCAGCCACACTGACCACATCACACCAGTAATTAGAGGGAGAACGGAGTGCCAGTGTATCGAGATAAAATCACCAAGTCAAACCAACAAAGCCAAAACTCCTAGAAAAATCTGAGAACTCGACTGACCACTGATAACAACAGGTCACATCAGGGCTCCTGGCTGGCTTAGTTGGTAGAACATCTGACTCTTTTTTTTTTTTTTTAAAGATTTTATTTATTTATTTGACAGAGAGAGAGAGATCACAAGTAGGCAGAGAGGCAGGCAGAAGGAGAGGGGGAAGCAGGCTCCCTGCTGAGCAGAGAGCCCAATGCAGGGCTTGATCCCAGGACCCTGAGATCATTACCTGAGCCGAAGGCAGAGGCTTAACCCACTGTGTCACCCAGGCGCACAAACGTGTGACTCTTGATCTCAGGGGTATACGTTCAAGCCCCACGTTGGGTGTAGAGATTACTTAAAAATAACAATCTATAAAAAAATAAAAATATGTAATAATAATAATAGGTCACATCAATAAACAGATGTTCACAGAGCAAACTCCTTGTTTCAGGCACAAAGCAGAGAACAACAAGACCATGTCTTTGACTTAAAGAAGTTAACTTTATGAGAATGAAACATCTAAAAAGACAATTTATTAATGGTAGTTTAGAGCTGTGATCAAGAAACAAAGTCTGGGGGCGCCTGGGTGGCTCAGTGGGTTAAAGCCTCTGCCTTCGGCTCAGGTCATGATCCCAGGGTTCTGGGATCGAGCCCCGTATCAGGCTCTCTGCTCAGCAGGGAGCCTGCTTCCTCCTCTCTCTCTGCCTACTTGTGATCTCTGTCTGTCAAATAAATAAATAAAATATTTAAAAAAAAAAAAAAAGAAAGAAACAAAGTCTGAATCTAGACAGCCTGGTATAGAATTCCAGATCTGCCACGTAACTAGCTATATGACCTTGGGCAAGTTACTTAGTCCCTGTGTGCCTCCATTTCCTTACCTATAAAATAAGGATAATAATCTTGAAATGCTGTTGAGAATTGAATGAGTCAATTCATGTAAAGTACTGAAAACAGTGTCCGGCATATCATAAACACTATAAATGGTGTTATATATATATATATATATATATATATACATATATAAAACCATATATACGTATATGGTTTTATTGTTGAAAACTTTAAAAATAAATGCCAAGTCAAAAGTAAAGACAAAAATACTATTGGATTCCATAATGAAAGGAGAATACAGTGGGCTAGAATGAGGAGAAGTGTAATAATAACACAGTATCAGATGCTCAAGGATTAGAAAGAGTAGAGATATATTCAGAGGATAGGGAACGATGGGTCTCCAACTTTGGAAGAGTGACTCAAAAGGAAAGTGATGGGACATAAGGTTCCAAGGGCTGGATAAAAAACTAGGCTGTAAGAAGTCAGGGATGTTGGTAGAATAAGATCTTAATCCATTGTCATGAGAGATTCACCAGACATTTGAGCAAAGGATTCGTGGGATTAAAAAAATAAAATAAAATAAAATAAAACCATAATTCAGGAAGATGTCTCTTTGGGAAGAGAGAATAAAATAAATTGCTTAAACCAAAGTGGAAAATTGAATTAACTATACAATCAAAGATCTAACAGCAAGCACTACCTATATATCTGACATTGTGTCCTCTGCTTCGTTCACACTGCCCTTTCTTTCTCTTTCCTTTTCACAGGACTCCCCCTTTTTTAACCTAAAATGGAACTGCTATGGCCATAACATCTCAACACTTTAACGGGAAAAGTACAATGATATAAAAGTGTAAGCACGGATGCCTAGATGGCTCAGTCAGTTGGGCATCTGCCTTCGCCCAAGTCGTGGTCCCAGAGTCCTGGGATCAAGCCCCAAGATGGACTCCGCTCGGTAGGGAATCTGCATCTTCCTCCCCATCTGCTCCTCCCCTCCCCATCCCCAGGCTTGTATGTGCTCTCTCTCTCTCCTTCTTCTCTGTCATATAAATAAAATCTTTTTTTCTTAAAAAAGTATAATCAGAAAAAAAAAAGAAGTATAATCAGGGTGCCTGGGTGGCTCAGTGGGTTAAAGCCTCTGCCTTCGGCTCAGGTCATGATCTCAGGGTCCTGGGATCAAGCCCCACATCAGGCTCTCTGCTCAGCGGGGAGCCTGCTTCCTCCTCTCTCTCTGCCTGCCTCTCTGCCTACTTGTGATTTCTCTGTGTGTCAAATAAATAAATAAAATCTTTTTTAAAAAAAGTGTAATCAGCTATCTGAGCTAATAAACACCATCTATAATTTAGCAAAAGCATCATTCGGAGAAACACAAATATTTTAGAAAGTAGGATCCAATCTCTCAATGAGGAAGGGTGTTTATATAATATATTAATAGTCACTAGCTTCGCATTTATCCCATCAACTCAGCCTTGGGCTAAGACTCCAGCTTCATCCACCACAGCAAACAAGCATATATGATTGAAATGTATCTGGCAGAGCTAGGATCTGAAACAGTGTGATGCTTAAATTGTTTATGTAGCTCCTTTATGCTTATCACTTGGAAAAGGCACTTAGAGTCACACTGAAAAATCAAGTCCAGGGTAGTCTTGGGAGTGAGTCACCTAACATACCTCCTCTCCCTCAAACCTCATTGTAGACAATCCATTGAGTTGTAAAGCTAATCAGAGAAAGAATGCCCTCAATCATTCTTTGTAACTCATTCAATGACTCTTCCAATGTCATCTAAACCACGAAGTGATGGCTTAAGCCAATTTCTTTATGTTCTTTATGTTCTGCCTTCTGTAGAGGTAGATAACAGTAATTGCCACCCACATAGAAGTCATTCTTCAACCATGCCAGATCGTTAGATTCCATAAAGTAAGATGAGAAACAAGAGAACAAAGGAAGACTTCCAGTGGCAGGTAAACAAGGGAAGAGTTCCAGGGGCTTAGAATGATGTAACCTTATCACACACACTCCCGGTGCTGGAAGGTGTCTGGGAAAGTCTGCAAAGGCAGGCCACAAATGCAGCCACATTCAGGAATATTAAAAGAGAAACACCCACAACACACATATTGTTTTTGTCTATTATGCTCCAGGCCTCAATATGTACACAAATTTGACACGCTGCTTGCAATCATGATATTTAGGTCATTTGGCATGCTGCTTTTTTTCATTTGTATAATAAACAGTTTTCCATGTTTCTACACAGTCTTAATAATTACCATTTTAATGGCCGCCTAACAGAATAGCATAAATATTTAAAGAGTAGAACAGATGAGTAGAAATACAGTAGACTGTATTTCTAACTTTATTACATAATTAGAGTTTCAAAACTCTTAACAGAGTTTTATCTGTGAAATGAGAGGCATAACAAAGTGGTCTACAAAGTCCTTCAGAATTTAATTCTTTAAAGGTATTAAATCAATTCTGCCACAGTCAGTTTAAAATAAGTAAATGTCTTTAGCAGTTATCGGTTCACTAAAAGCCTCAAGCAGAAAATCATTTTTAAAAAAAATAAACAAACTTCTGATTTGAAGTATAAGAGAGTATATCATTGGAGGAGAGATTCCCAACATTTCTACTAAGCATGCATGACATCTAAGAGGGTTTAACTCTTTAAGCCATGCTGGAATTAGAGGTCATCACATTCTCCCAGGAATGTCGATCATACCACCTGATGCTAATTTTTTAACAGCTTTAGTGAGGTACAACCTATATACATTAAAATCCACCTGTTTCGGGCTGCCTGGGTGGCTCAGTGGGTTAAGCCTCTGCCTTCAGGTCAGGTCATGATCTCAGGGTCCTGGGATTGAGTCCCGCATCAGGCTCTCTGCTAGGCAGGGAGGCTGCTTCCTCCTCTCTCTCTCTCTCTCTCTCTCCCCTTGGGATCTGTCTCTGTCAAATAAATAAAATCTTAAAAATAAAATAAAATAAAATCCACCTGTTTCAAATGTACGATTTAATGACTTTAATGTATCTACAGAGTTGTGAGCTGATCCTATTTTAGAACATCTCCATCACCCCCAAGAAGAAACTCCATGCTCATTCGCCTTCATTCCCCATTTTCACCCACAGCCCTGGACAACCACTAACCTATTGTCTCTGTGGATGGGTCTTCTCGAGATATTTCACATAAATGAAAATCTTATAATCTACAGTCCCGCGTTTCTGGCTTCTTTCACTCAGCATATTTTTGAGGTTCCTATGATGATTGTGTCCATTTTTTTGTTTGTTTTCTCTTCCCCACTTCCCTCACAGCACATTAAACTCTTCTCCTGCCATTTAGGGTAAAAATGATCCTGTATAGGAAACTGGTTGAATAAAATAATATATACCTACACCTACTGGGCTACTATATAACCATATAAGATAATAAAAAAGACCTCTATACACTGATATGGGTTAATTTCTAGAAGATACTAGTAAGTGAAAAAGGCAAAGAATAAATAAGCATATATCTGTAATATGATACTTTTGTGTAAGAAAAGCTTGGGAAATTTTTAGAGATGCAAACACTTATCTTCACAAAAAGAAACACAAGAAGGATAACCCAGACAACACCGTAGCTGGTTACTCTCAAGAGTGGGAGAAAATCAAGTAGAAGGGATAAGGGCGTGACTTTTCTTCATATCCTCCATGTTCCAAATTAAAATTAAGTCAATAAGAATGAGAAGGAGGGGAAACAAACACAGAAAGCAAACAGAAACATACACATACATATGTAAGTAGTTGAGTCTATATATGTGCATGTGTGTGTGTGTGTGTATGTCTATGTGGATACACACACACACACACACACACACACACAGCTGCATATATTCCCTAGCCCTGTTCTTTAAAAGGCCAAAAAGCAATATCACCTCCAGCAGTAATAAGTAAAACTAGGGCCCTGCTCATTCTCTACTCTAAATGTCACCCCAAGACACCTTCTCACATACAGGGTCTAAACCAGGCCTGTGTTAAGGCCATACAAGAATATCACTTGCAGGGGCGCCTGGGTGGCTCAGTGGGTTAAAGCCTCTGCCTTCGGCTCAGGTCATGATCCCAGGGTCCTGGGATCGAGCCCCCCATCGGGCTCTCTGCTCTGCAGGGAGCCTGCTTCCTCCTCTCTCTCTGCCTGCCTCTCTGCCTACTTGTGATCTCTGTCTGTCAAATAAATAAATAAATAAAATCTTTAAAAAAAAAAAAAGAATATCACTTGCATGCTTTTGTAAACACATCTATTTTGGGACAGTGATCACCAAACTGTGCATTAGCAGACCAAAACAAAACAAAACAAAACAAAACAAAAACAACAACAACAACAACAAAAAAACAAAAGTCCAGATCCTCTGCAAGAGAATCTTTCAGCAAAAGGTACATGAAAAATGTGAATTGATTTCTTGCCAGCATCTACAGATTAGAGTAAATCTGAGTGACGGAAAGGGATTAGCTTCTGAAAACAATTCCATCTCTATATGGAAAAAGTGCCAAATAATGCAGATAATGCTTCTCTCAAAGGAAGGCAAGGGAGATTTCCTGAGATCACCAGCGCAGAAAAAGAGGGAAACATATTTTGGGCTCCATGACACAGGAAGCTCTGAGGCATCTCACTGATGGGCCATGCCCCCGGATGGCGGTCACTGTGCAGCTCCAGGAGCAGGAGAGGGGACATCCTGTCACTAACCAGCCATGTGCACTTCTGAAGGTCATGGAGTATCTCTGAATATCCAACCGCCCTCAACCTAAAAGTGCATTTTCCTCTCAGCTCTGTGAGTCTATAAAAGAGCTGATCTAGCTTTCATAGGTACAATTTTATCTTTCAAGAAGACAAAATTCTAGTTCATCCAAAAGCCTCTCAGAATAACTTTAAGGAAAAAAAAACTGATTAATATCTGGGTATCTTACTAGAGACATCAATTTTTAAAATGATCTGTATATAAAGTATAACTGCTCTTCACAGGGAATGGCTTCATTTGAAAAGCTCTTCCTTGCCAGCCGTTGAGCCTTAAAGTCAAATCATACCAGCTTATGAATAAATGTGCTTACAAACAACCATGGAGTGCTCCATCTTATTAAGTCATGATTCTTCCCAGTGAAAAGCAAACAATGCAGAGTTCATTGATTTTTCTTTCCAAAGCTTAAATCACTCTTGTGGAGAAGATAAGATTATTTGAAAGGTTTTTAGAAACTAATTGGTCCGTGATAACATTTTGGAACTTGTTTGCAAACCTTATGTGCACATAGTCAATATGTTTGCAAAGTTGGTAAATACATATGGGGGATTTAGATCAAAGAAAGGGTGAAAGGAATCTATCAGTAATTCTTAAATGTCAGAACCCTTTCTTCTATTTTGTTAAAGCCTTCTATATAATACTTTCTTTTTTAATGAGACCTATTTTGTATTCAACAATTGTGTCTGCTCCATAATCATTAGTCCTGGGGAAACAAATGAAATACAAGACAGAATTCATAACAATATGATTTTGTTGGCTTTACTTAATGTTACCCCATGGGGGAGGGGAATATAAATTAATTTTAAAATTCTAAATTTAGTTCTATCTAATATGTAAAGAGTTTTCTGCCTCAACATAAGGAATGGAAGGGTCTTCACCATTGCACAATATGGTTCTAAGATATATACAAATAAAAGACTAGAGATTTTGTTCCATCATTTGTTCAGTGAGATGACGTGGTATTAGATATTCAGGAACAAAATTCCTAAGCTGCAATAAATACTGGACTTTACTTACAGAGAATATTTTCCTCTAACAAGGCTCATGGTTCTCCACTCTGGCTGTATGTACATCAAAATCATTGAGGACCTTCTTAGATGTGTTGAACACAAAGTCCCACCACATACCAATTAAGTCACCGTCCCTCGGAATAGGGATGAACATCTGGGGTTTTTTGTTAGTTTGTTTGCTTAATCTTCCCAAGGACTCTACTGGGAATCCAGAGATAAGACTACTGACATGTTATCTCAATTAACCTCTAAATATCTTTGTGAAGTAGAGATAATTAAATGCCCCTCATTGTAGAGTGAATGAAAACAGACTTAGAGAAGTGAAGAACTTGTCTGAGATAATAAAGCTAGTAAATGGCAGAGACAAGCCTTGAAACCAGGTATCCAGATTTCCCAGGGCATCTCTCTCTCCATTTCACTGCACAGAATGTCTGCCTTTGGGTCCTGTCCAGGCCCCTAACCTGCACATGGCTGGTAAGTTTTTTAAGCAGTCTTACTCCAACATTCTGCTCTACAGAAATAAGGAATTAGCTTTGCTGGCTCCTAAGACCCTTTCCACTAAGTATTAGGAGGAGCCTATAACATACCAGGTCTAGCTTCTAGAAACTTCATGTATCATAGTGATAGTATGTCATGGTAATGACAAGACTGGTAAATAGTATGTAAAAATTAACAATAAAATAGGGAGTGGGATATAAAAAATAAGGACACAAAGGACTAAGGAGGTACAGGGCGGGTTTGGATGAACCCCAGAGGAGAAAGAATTTAAGCCTGACCCCCAAAGATCATAATAAGAACACTTGGTGCATTTTCTTTTCAATTGTTCTTGTTCTGGGTCTGTGTACATTTTTCCTCCCCACTTAGAATGTATAAATGGTAGCTGAAATTTATGAAATGAATTATAAATACTCTGTTAGCCACATTAAAAAATTAGACTCGGGGGGTGCCTAACTGGCTCAGTGGGGGAGCATGAGACTCTGATCTGCAGGTTGTGAGTTCAAGCCCCACAGTGGGTGTGGAGGTTCCTTTAAAATAAAATCTTGTGGGGCGCCTGGGTGGCTCAGTGGGTTAAAGCCTCTGCTTTCGGCTCAGGTCATGATCTCAGGGTCCTGGGATCGAGCCCCGCATCGGGCTCTCTGCT
>NW_019154086.1:33763348-33776586 GCF_002288905.1 Enhydra lutris kenyoni | reverse complement strand
CAGCGGGGAGCCTGCTTCCTCCTCTCTCTCTGCCTGCCTCTCTGCCTACTTGTGATCTCTGTCAAATAAATAAATAAAATCTTAAAAAAAAAGATTTTATTTATTAATTTGACAGAGACACAGCGAGAGAGGGAACACAAGCAGGGGGAGTGGAAGAGGCAGAAGCAGGCATCCCGCTGAGCTAGGAGCCCGATGATTCGGGGCTCGATCCCAGGAGACTGGGATCATGACCTGAACAGAAGGCAGCCGCTTAAGGGCCTGAGCCACCCAGGTGCCCCTAAAATCTTTTTTTTAAGATTTTATTTATTACGGGGCGCCTGGGTGGCTCAGTGGATTAAACCTCTGCTTTCAGCTTGGGTCGTGATCTCAGGGTCCTGGGATCGAGCCCCACATCGGGCTCTCTGCTCAGCGGGGAGCCTGCTTCCTCCTCTCTCTCTGCCTGCCTCTCTGCCTGCTTGTGATCTCTGTCTGTCAAATAAATAAAAAATCTTTTAAAAAAAAAAAAAATCTTGTATAAATAAATAAATATAAAAAATTAGATTCCAATTCTTGTTCTTAGTAACTAGAAAGCCAGTTTCACTTATTTCTTATTCCTAATCTTCCTGGCTGTTTCTTGGGTGACACTGGGCAAGGGCAGTTTATTCAGTTAAATGAGGAAGACTTAACCTTCCCCAAAGCCAGCAAGGTATTTTCTCCTAACTCAACAAGCACTGTCATGGCAGAACATAAAAGTATTTCTACTGGGTATGTTAAAAAGAATAAAAAGTTTATGATACCACACATTAATTTCAAAGCGCAAGTTTATTCTTTGATTGGTGATTCGATCAAGATGGAAGTGTACATGGCGTCAGAAGTTGAATGTGTTCCTTAGACAAGTCCAACTTCCCCTAAGATGGCAACTGGTCCCCAGTCTTGCCTTTCTTTAAAATATAGACTCTTAGACCACACCTCCAAAAATCCCTGTTTCTTGAGATTCTGCATTTTAAAAGTTCTTCTCAGGATTTCCGAGGCCCATTTCAGTTTGGAGACCACAGCTCTGGGCACCATCATTGCTTGGCATGTGATCCTTGGGACCCAGTTTCCTAGACCCAGCTCTGGGTCTTCATTCAGTCCCTTAAATGAAAGAAGCAAAGACTTACTCTTCAGTTGCCTGTTAGGACAGTAGCACAGGGTTTTACCCCCTCCTGATAAAATATGAAATATCCTAATTAAGTTAAGGGTAAAAGGATAAGAAATTCTTTTTTTTAAGAATTTTTATCTATTAATTTGACAGAGAGAGAGCACACAAGCAGGCGAAGTAGCACATAGAGGCAGATGGAGAAGCAGGCTCCCCGCTGAGCAAGAAGCCTGATGGGGGGCTCGATCCCAGGACCCTGGGATCACCACCTGAGCTGAAGGCAAAGGCTTAATCCACTGAGCCACCCAGACACCCCAAGATATGAAATTCTGATATTCAAATAATCATTCAAAATTGTTTCTCTAGAACCTCTTCTGTACTTGGAGGCGGCTCAACACCTCACAATTTCAGATCTGTTCTATCGCTGCTGAATAGGACAGAGGTGCTTTCTTAGTTTTGAGCCTTAATGACCAATGGGTATTTTATCTCTCCTCACCCACATCCCGTCCAAAAGTTGAAAAACCATCTCCACAGTGTGCTACACACACTAATACAGAGCAAGTATTTGTTGAGGTTCTTATTGTCTCATTCATTTCTTAAAGTCACTGGACACACTTTCTGCCTACTTCCTACATTTAATTGCATTTTATTTTTTTTTTCATTTAATTGCATTTTAAAAGAGAATGTCTATTCTGTACTCCAACAAATTCATACACCCCTAGTAGTACCCAATTCTTACCCTCAAGCCCCTATTTCCTTCACTAACTATTGATTAAGGGACTTGACCCTTTTTTTGGTTAAAAACAGCAAAAAAAAAAAAAAAGAGAGAGAGAGAGACAAAAAAAAGCTTAACTGATTTCACGCAAACTGTCCTAATTTGGTCCATCGAGGTCCTAAAACACTCTCCATCAAAGAGTCAACTAACAGAAAATGGAGCAAGAGGTCACCTTTATCTAGAAAACAGTGTCCCTCCCTCCAAGCCTTTGTTGCTCTCAGGCCAATGGCCTCTTAGGAGGTTTCAGAGACCACCTGCTGAGCTAAAGCAGGCCTGGCGCCTTCTGGCCATAGCCTGTTGGATATCAAGTTGTATGGCATTTAAAGCAGGCAACTTATTTCTGGGGCAGATGTTTTTGTTGGGGGAAAAAAAATCCATGCTTAAAAAAACATGAAAAATAGATTTCTGTGTGGTAAAGAAAATGCCTGGGAAAATCTTCTCAGGTTTATTTTACAAAAATTATTTGTCCTCATCTAAACCCTGGTCCTAATATCATAAGCTTCCTTTTTTTTTTAATTTAATAACACATAAACATCACTGAGTGACTGAGAGCATTCACACAGCCTTATTAGAAGCAATTTTGATTGGAGTTGCTACCCTGAATCACTGCACTATAGATCTTAAATCATTTTTTTTTAAATAGAAAAATCTAAAAATGGCAGGAAAATGGAAAAAAAAAAAAACCAAAACCTGAAAGCCTCTTTGAAGCAAAGCTGGCATATGTAATCAGAGCAGATGTGCTATAACGTTTTCTAAATCGTCAATCCCAGGAAAAAAGGCCAGCATTAAAACCATAACTATCTGGATACAAGAATTCCTGAGTTCTCTTTCTACTCGCAAATAATTGCACACACCAACACACATGCATACACATATATGTGAACACGAGCCGTCATGCACATCTTTAGCAGTGCAAGGCTGACTACCAAGCAAGTATAAAGAGTTGAGAGGTGGCACAATTACCGTATGATTGGTGGAGTATTTCAAGTAAATCTTGGGAAGCATACGAGAACTGACAAGGGACAGAAAACATGTCATGGCGGACAGAGGAAAGGTTGGGGATGGGTCAAGAGAGTAGGAAATATTAAGCACAACGGTGGCAGTGACAAGAAGAAGCAACTGGAAACAGCTATTTTGATGGTGAAAAAGAGACAAGGAACAAAAGACAAAAGAGCTGTAGTCCAGGAAAAAAAGTCAGAGGTAGATAGGAAAAAGGATGACCACCTAACAGCCACCTTAATGTCAGAAGCATAGGTGGCTGGGAGAATAGTTCATGACATTGGCAGGTCAAGGAAATTCAGAGCATACATGTCAGCCCCTACAGACTACACAGTTTTTAACTCATAAGCAATGTCATGTCACAAAGTATGTCCTCCTAGAAGCTCCTTCAGAGTAAGGACTCCATACCTTCTATGATGTAAACAAAGGACAGAAGCCCTAATGCAAAAGGATGATAAATTTAACAACAGGTAAAAATACCTATGTAAATCATAAACAAATTTCAAAATAAGCAACAGACTAGAAGAAAATATTTGCAAAGACACATAATGAATAAAGGACCAATATCTATGATATAATGGGTTCCTCCAAGCCAGTAAGAGGAAGAAAACAAATAACCCAAGTAAAAATAGGCAAAATAAATAAATAAATAAAAAGATGATTCACAGAAGAAATGACCAATACAAATGTAGGAAAAAATGCCTAACATTACTCATGGTTAAGAGTTTAAAGTCAAGGCAAAATAACAGTCTACCTAATAAGTACCAATTTTAATATTATTCAAAACCACTGTGGATGAAATTGTGGGGCTTATAATAAGATTATAAGTTGGTGCTATAAATTAGGTAATGTTATCTGAATCAACTTGGCAATATTTTCTAAATTTAAAAGAAACATGCGTTTTGACCTTGAAATCATAAATCAGGGATTTATCCTATACTCATACTGCAGAATGAAGCAGAAATAAAGATAAAGATATATGGCCAATCACTGCTACCTTGTTGGTAACTATTTTAAAACAAGCTAGAAACAATCTAAATGGCCATGAGGTTAACCATAAAATGAAATAATAAAGAAATTATGGGTTAACCATATAAAATGAAATACCACAGTGTCATTAAAAAGAATATCAACAGAGCTAAGTTTGCCAAAATGGAAAGCTGCCCAAGATATATTATTAAGTAGAAAAAAAAAATCTACAAACTTTTATGCCATAATGATTCTACTTGAATGTATATAGTCTCAGAAAATTTCTGGAATTTGTGGAAGGAGTATAATACTTAGAGAGGAAGAGAGGAGGATACTTAACTCCCACTTTAAAGTCTTCTGTATTGTTGAGGCATGTTTTTTTCTCTTTGCCAGGAGCAAGTACAGCTTTGAAACATCTTTTTAAAAACATATGGGAGATGTTATATTTACTTTAAAATTGCACATAATTTGCAAGAAAAAGCAAAGGAAAATATTGCCACTCATTTGTAACTCTGCCTACTGCAAACACGATAAAGTAGAAAACAAGGCAAAAGACCTGAGTTTGAATTCTGGATTCTTTGCTCAGTCACATTGTTACCTGGTTACTCCATCGACTCTGACCCAGTCTCCTCACATATTAAACACAAGAATCAGGAGATCGAGTACCAAAAATGTCTTGCCCAACACACACAAGACTTTCAACAAATACTATTTTCCCTTCTTCCTAAATGATATCAGAGCTCAGAAAAAGCAACAGCTCAAGGTATTGTCAGCAAATTATGAATCATTGAAAATTCTATGGCAGGACAATAAAACTGCTTCCCAATGTTGAAGGAACTTGATTTTCTCTGCAACTCGAAGCCATGTGGCCTATCCTGGAGTATTCATTCTGGTCTGCACACACATGACGTCAAACGTAGCTCTCCACCGCCATCCTCCGCGTTCAGTTTTAGGCTTGTATATTCAACCACCAGATGACAGAGCTGGGAAGTCTAATAAGAATGTTAAACATAGGTCCTAAAACCTGTTTCTCCTCCAGCCACTCCATCTCCGTAAGTGGCTCCACTCCCCACCAATTGCTGAAGCTTTCTCCATCCTTCACAAAGCCTTGACTCGCCATCTAAAGCACTACCCAAATGGACCATGTATATCAGGATGGAAACCCCATGACCCAAACTCCACATCCTCTCTCTCCTGAATGTCTGAGCATCCCAGCTGGCCTTCCGCTTCCCCCCACAAGCAATTCTCCATGTCATAGCTAACGTGGTACTTTCTAATGGTCAATTAGACTTTTTGAAACAAGCCAACAGCCTCCCACAGGAAGTATAATTAACCCCAGTAGAGAGATAAATAAGATTATCACTCTATCTAGTCTCTTCTTATTGATCAGTGGAATCCATACAGTTCCCCACTTTGCACTCACTGCTCCCTCTCCCTGGAATGCTCCCTCTCCCCTCCAGATTTTTTGCAGGGCTGATTCCTTCTTGAAATTCAGGTCTGAGATTAAGTAACCCATAGTGGTAGATCCTGATGACCCAATCTGAAGAGGCCTCCTGGTTGCCCATTATTAATAGCCATTTACCTGTATATTTTTTGTTACTGCCCACTAAAATCTAAGCTCCACAAGGACAGACATGTTTCATTCATTCATGATTTCCTGTGCCTAGAACAGTGGCTGGTACACAACAGTGATCCCATACATTTTTGTTCATTGGATTAATGAATTTGTGGTTCCCAAAGAACAGATCTAAACAAGATCCCCAACCCTTATATGTTGCCATTTAAAAAAAAAAAAAAAAAAAGTATTTTACAAATAAATGCTGAGGATCAGTCTGTTTGTCACACAGTGATTTTTTAGCATTTAAACCTAAGATTTGACTAAGGGTCAATACAATTGTGAAAAATGATAACTATGGGCTTACATAATAATCAAGAGGTGTCACTTCTGCTAAATAAGGAAGAACATGATTTGTAAGTGTTTTTATTAGATTTTTCAGAGTATAGTGGAGTCACTCAGCTGGTTGAAAAACTTATCCAATTAAAGTATTTTATTCTGCCAGAACTCCAAATTCAATATAAAACTTCCTAAATGAGGTCTTCAGGCTGTCCATGAGATTTCACCATATTATAGATGAGACAAAATTATTATGTTTTAGTTCACGCCCTTTTAGTTTTTCTGGAATTCACTTCCTTGAGCGTTTGTCTACCATCTACATGTTCTTTTTTCTGACTCTGGCACTAGGTGAATCACACAAAAATGAAGCTCTAACATTGCATTTGTACATCATGGAAAAAGGAGAAAGGCTAGAAGGCTTTATACCAAAACACCAGCTTTCATTGTTTCTGGATTACAAGGTTATGGATGAAGTGATACTTCCCTTTATTCTCTTCTGTGGTTACCGATGACTGATACTTTCCTTTACTCTCTTCTGTGGTTTCTCAAGTGTTTTTTTGTTTTTGTTTTTGTTTTTTTGCAGTTAACAAGTGATTTTATAAAATAAAATAATAAAATTAAATAATTAAAATTAAAACTTAATTTTTTAACTATCTAATGTGCTATTGTCCACACAGAACAAGAACTGAAAAAATATTTGAATATTAGAAGACAAATAGTAAAATCCTTTAACATGATGGAAATTTTTAAAATTCAAAATATTCTTTATCACTCACCACAAAACAACTCCTAATTTTTTATTTTTAAGGCAAAAGTATCTGTTATTTCTAAAGATTGTTCATTTATCTAACCCAAAATTCAGATCTAAATTTATTATAAAATATTATACTGGTCCAGGGTGCCTGGGTGGCTCAGTGGGTTAAGTATCTGACTCTTGATTTCAGCTCGGGTTGTGATTTTGGGGTTGTGAGACTGAACCCCTCGTCAGGCTTCTCACTGAGCATAGAGCCTACTTATGATTCTCTCTCTCCCTTTCCCTGTGCCCTTCCCCACTTTCTCAAGGGAAAAAAAAATTATGCTGCCGACATTTATGTCCCACATGCCTGGCTTAGAGCCAGAACTAAGCAGAACATAGAAAGCAATTCTGGTAATTCGGTAAACTCACAAGAACACAGAGTAGACCCAGAGCAGATACCCAACAAACAATAAATTGCAAGCGTTAAAAATGGGATGGTGTTCTTGCATATAAGTGATTGTATTGGACCCTCTATAATGCTAAGATTGTTGTGAAATGCAAGGTATGCTGTATTTGAACATGATATATGTGTTCGAATCAACAGAACTTCCGTTAAAAACACAGTACCTGCGGCAGCAGTACAAGTCAATACCCAGGAGATGCACAAGCCTTCCCAGGATGCCTGCTCTCCCTGCCTGGGTCACTATATTCAGTATAGGAATGAACAACATACAGACCCTCACTGATCCCATAAGGCTGCTTCCCTAAAGATCTATTCACAGGACAATTATGTGCCAGTCTGCATGCTATTTTAAATCTGTGCAACTGATTCAGCACTCCAGTTGCTGATAACTACTGTAATCAGAAATTCTTCTCCTCTAGCAGAACCAGGGCAATTCAAACATCAAAATTTATCCTGACAATCCCCATCTGAAAGATAAAAAAGCACCAAGGAGGCCTACATCTTCTTCGAATCTCCGAAAACATTTGCAGCACTGTGAAAGCAGTGTGATTCTAATGATAGAAGAAACTTTTGATGAATAATGCAAAAGCATCTGTCAGCATTTAGGAACAATTACCACTATGGGCCATTGAAACAAGCCCATCCTAGGTGAACAAGTGACCAGAAGGACTCTGTTTTGTTTTAAAGTTCTCAACTCAGGAACACATAAATAATTGACAAGTTTCATTTAACTGAAATCACATTTCTGACCAAAGTTCCCTTCCTTCTGTGTTCTGCAATGTGGGAACCCAAAGTTTTAGCCAAACTGGCCAACCTGACTTACCTATAGCAGTTTCCAGTAGTTTCACAGTGACCATCAGCCCTGTCATATGGAGGATGTGGCTTGAGAGAACCACATCAGTAAATGATAATTACTGTCTTGGAAAAGGGCTGTTCACGGTGGCAGAAATATTCTAGCTACCAAAATGCTCCAGGTGGAAACCCCACAAAACCAGCCAATTTGTAGTCAAAAAATGCCTTATTCCGGTCCACTTTAGCACACACTATCTTTATTGCAACAAAAAAGTCCTATCTTCTTTAAATCAATTACCATGATTTAATCCAGAATTTGGAATTATCCAGAGCAACTGAATCAAGTATATTATCTTCTAAAGCCATCATCCTATCCATGAACAAGTCACTTGTAAAGCAGTTTATCATTGGAGATTAACGATTTCCCAGGGGGGAAAAAATGTAGTTTTAAAATAGGATTTTCTGCTTTCTCTTCTCATTCTGAGACAACACGGTCTAAGTCAATTTAACTTATCTCTATAAAGCCATGCCGTGTAGGCACTTTAAAATGCTCGATCCCAAAAGATTTTTAAGAGCTCTGCTTAAAGGAGGATCTTAGGAAAGAAAAAAAAAAAAAAGTTCCTGGTGCAGCTTATTTAAAATGAAAAGAATGAATGAAAAAAATATGTAAAAATAAAAATAAGTAAATTAAATTAAATTAAAAGAATGAAGGAAGACAGGCAGCCAGGCTTTCTTAAAGTTTTGATTTATGGGACTCTTGTATTAGTAAACTAAAGAGGACAGCCTGCTCATGATCTATAATATGAATATTATGAATGCTCATGGCAACCACATTAGGGAAGTAATCTCCATTTAGATTTTTGATATTAATAACATGTTCATTTCCGGGGCATCTTGGTGGCTCAGTTGGTTAAGCCCCTGATTTGTGATTTTGGCTCAGGTCCTGATCTCAGGGGTGATCTCAGGGTTGTAAGATTGAGCTGGAGTCAGGCTCTGAGCTCAGTGGGGAGTCTATTCGAGATTCTCTCCCTCTGCCTCTGCCCCACCGCACCCCCAGGTTTTTTCCTCTCAAATAAATAAATACATCTTTTTCAAAAAAAAATGTTCATTCCCACTTGCAGATTCATAGGCTGACTTCCCTGCCCTAGCCCACTTAGACACACACACATCAAAATTCCTTCCTGGAAAAGGAAAAACCCTTTTACCTCTACTTGCTAATGTTGCCAATGATAGCAACAGGCTACCATAAAATATTTCCAGACTCAGCATTTCTCCCGCCTTGAGTGTGAAAACCTCATCTCTCCCTTTTTTATAATGGTCAGTTCTACTGTTGGGGCCAGAGGGGAGGAGGGACAGGAAGCGTGAACATGCAAAGGGGCAAAGTGTGAACATACCCTTGAGGGTAGAGAGTAGTCCATAGCTCCCACGGCTGAAAGTACCAAGAGTTGCCTACTGTTCAGGTGCCCACCTCCTCATATACATCATAGTCCAAAAATGCAAATGCCCTAAGAGGCTATGTATTTTAAATGTCCTGATTTTACTTTTTTGTCATCTGTCTCTCCCACTGGAATGTAAGTTCCATGAGGTTAAGAAATTTTATCTGTTTTTATTACTGCTATATCCCCCCATACCTCCCAATGAAAACTCAATAAATAGTTGAGGAATACATCAAAGGATAAATTATAACAGAGTCCAGGCTGATGCATTTCTGACTCCATCATATTTTAAAATTTATTTTCTTAAGGTAAACATATGTTTAGGAGGTGATGGGCTAATATCTTTATCTTCTCCAAATTCCTTTGAGATGTAAGAATAGTATTAATCAATAACTAATCCTAAAGAATACCTTTTAACTTTCCACTGCTTATCACCTTAGGGTTGCAGGAAAACTTGCATTTCAATATCAAATTAATGTTAAAACGATTTCACATAACAGTCCTAAACAAAAAGGGGATAAGCCCTGTCTAGGGGAGCTCTGAACAAGAGAAGCCTCTTTTCTCTCCAAATCACAAGACCAACAGTGGCAGCACCCTTCTCATTTTCCCTCAGGTAAGGCTCAGGGGGATAAGACGGCCTGAATCTTGGGCAGCAGGTCTACAGGACTGGCAGTGGGGGCACTGCGGGCACTGGCAGAGAACTAAGCATCAAAGGAAGACTAAAAGGCACCACCCTAGAATGGGGGTCTAGAGGTAGGCTCACTGTCTAGGGTACGGAGCTGAGGTGTGGCTCTGGGTTCAGGAAGGAGAAAACCACTTGCAATCGCTTTCAGAACTGCTGCTTAACAGGACCCAGAGAGGTATGAAAAAGTAGATGGAGTCTCTCTACTGAAAACGGAACCAAACCTCATGCCAGAGAAAGAAAGAGCACGGACCGAAGGGGCAACAGCTGGGGGGTGGGGGGGCGGTGATGGGAGCAGGGAGAGGTGCTCAGGGACCAACTATGTGTGTAGTGTTGTATCTCTTTATTTATTTTTTAAGATTTTACTTATTTATTTGAGAGAGAGAGAGAGAGAGCAAGCACAAGTAGGCAGAGGGGCAGAGGGAGGAGACTCCCCGCTGAGCAAGGAGTCCAACTCGGGGCTCGATCCCTGGACTCTGGTATCATCACCTGAGTGGAAAGCAGATGCCCAACCACCTGAGCCACGAAGATGCCCTTGTTGTATCTCTTTAAATGATACAGAAGAGCATTGGCTGGCTACCTGGGTCATTCTGATACTATTCTCTGTACTTGTCCATGCGGGGGTAGTATAATTCAATGGTAAAAGCATAGACTAGGGAGGTGGTGGACCTCAGGCAAGTTAACTTCCCTGGACTCACTCCCTTCATCAGTAGCACAAAAAAAGGCATGATAATGGTATCTGCTTCATTCAGGATTAAATGAATTAATATAGGAAAAATGCTTAGAACAATACCTGGGAAACAATAATGTCAGACTTTTAAAGAGCCGCTTTGGAATTAAAAAAGTTAAAATCTCACAGTTCTACGGCCAGCCATGCTTACACAGCTTCCCTTGGCCTCCGTTTCCTCCCTCCTTTTCATCCACTTCTCAAACACTCCAACTCCCAAAATGTTCCTGCGGTAGCTCTTTTTACACCACTCGGTATATCTCAAGCCCTGCCACTTCTATCTCCCTCCACCTTGGCATTTCTGTACACGTTAAAGGCTGGGTGCAGAGTGCCCCAGGGGAAGAAAAGGAAGACGTACAACCCTTGTGTCAGAGTTTCGAGCAGTTACTAAAATCTAAATCGTACAGTCTTACAGTATTATGTACATTGTGCACTTTCCGTCACCACTCACAAGACTGACTTCATTTCAACCTTTCCTGTCCCAAAGGTTAGAAAGGCCCCATATTTCAAAACAAAAGTCTTTCCAGCTACAGTACACCTTGGGTGTTTCTGCATTTGTTTTTGTTTTTATTACATGTGCTGCTTAAAACGGTCGGCTTGCAAAACAAACCCGACAGAGATCCGTATGTTCCTGGTAGGCTTTGTGCCCCCAAATCTGGAATCCGCCACCTGATGGAAAGCCATGCCTCGTGGTAGACCATTGCACAGAAAACTGATTTTTTTTTTCTTTTTAAGATTTTATTTATTTATTTGACAGAGAGAGAGAGATCACAAGTAGGCAGAGAGGCAGGCAGAGAGAGAGAGAGGAAAGCAGGCTCCCCACTGAGCAAAGAGCCCAATGCGGGGCTCGATCTCAGGACCCCGAGACCATGACCCCAGCCGAATGTAGAGGCTTAACCCACTGAGCTACCCAGGCACCCCCGGAAAACTGATTTTTAAGCAACTCATCAATTATTGCATTTCCTTAAAAATCAAACTCACTATTAAAATTTATGCATTGAACTACTGTTAAATTACTGTTGGTTTGGGGGGGTTTTTTGTTTAGATTTTATTTATTTGAGTGATAGAGACAGAGAGAGTGAGCATAAGCTGGAGGAGCAGCAGAGGGAGAAGGAGAGCAGACTCCCCGCTGAGCAGGGTGCCCGCCATGGGGCTCAATCCCAGGCCCCTGAAATCATGACCTCAGCCAAAAGCAGACACTTAACCAACTGAGCCACCTAGGAGTCCCTAAATTACTGTTTACATGCTTTACACTGCAAGTAAGAAAAGGATCAACTATACATTGCTAAAACACAAGTTTTTTCAACCCCACATGATAAAAAGTTTGAAAGGTAGTAACATGGTTATTTAGCAGTTGAAGAATTCATTAAAAACCCAAGTTTCTTCCTAAACTGATAGGCTGCCAGATGGTTTTGGTAGCTCTAGGCCCTGTATCTTGTGTCATTTCTTTGTATCTTTTTTTAAGAAGAAAATTTTCTCAGCAGTATACCGATTTCCCTCACATCTCATTGACCAAAATTGCTCCCAAGTACACCAATCATTTGGAGGAAACCGGAGTAGGGAACCTGACCAAGGTTCACACAGATGGGGCAGACACTCAGACTTCCCTTGAATAGAATTTACCTGACTGATGATCTGTTAGGAAAAAAGAGGTCCCTGTGTGGCAACAGTATTAATGTAGCACCTTTAGATCAAAATAAAATTCTGGGAAGTTTTCCGAATAGAAGCTTCTAGATAGGATTTAACTTTTGCACCCTCAACTGAATAAATAGATTTGGTGTGTCATAGTGTAATCCCAGGACCTATGCTAGTCTGCAAACTGGTTGTGATGGGCCCAAAAGGAAATGAGTGAAGAAACTGAATTTAGATACTTTTATAACATTTGACAGGTTAATTTTATATGTGTTAAATCCAAGAAAAATTTGGAACTTCTTGTGTCTTCGTTTTTATTAGTAGTGGTTGATTTTTATTGTATTTACTATATAATTTATCATATTCTACAAAATTATCAGTCCACATGGCCTGAGAATTTAAAAAAAAAAAATCACCAGAGACAGATTGCCCTATGCAATTTGTCTAACTTTAGTTTAAATGTTATACATAGAACAATTTAAATTTTATCTTTGACTGTCATAACAAATCTCAACAGCTTTTTCCTCCAAAGCCAAATTAAGGTCTAGAACTTTTAGAGCTAAGTGTGTGGTCTGAACATTGTACAATTTCCCTGAATGTAAAAATTGCACTGTAAGATAAAACTGGCTAGAACAAATGATACCTAGGACAGAGGCCCATTGCCTGGTCAACTTGTCAGTTCCAGAAGATGCTAGACCTTTGTCTTTGGCCAGGCCCCAGAACACAACATCTAGTTAAAAACAAAACAAAAAAACAAAAAAGTAGGAGTAGGAGAAAACTGGATATGAATTTGACAGATCAGCATTACTGGAAAAACATGTTAGATCTTGTCCTACCACAAGATGAGAAAAGTCTTTACAATGAGCAAACTGTCATTGTCATTAAGGAGTGGGTTCCAATTTATATTACATTTTCCTTCAAATAGAAAGATCACCTACATTCAATTAGCACTGCAGCTCTTCTGCTATGGAAATGTGTTTTGTACACAGTCCCATATCTTTTTTTTTTTTTTTTTT